>NC_050453.1:55296934-55391934 GCF_903995425.1 Onychomys torridus | reverse complement strand
AAAGTGTCCCCTTCACTCCTAAGGCAGACCTAAATATTGAGGAATAAAAAGAAATGACCTCACATGAGAACTGAACTTTGGGACCAACAAACGCAACTCTATTTTTAGTACTATCTCATGTATTTATATAAAATTGAGGAGCATTTTAGGCCAATTAGTGGTTTGAAAACCATATACTTTGTCCAGCAGGGTTTCATCCTAACGAACTTGAGATGTTCACACAGAAAACCATTGGCGGGAGACCATGAGGTTAGCTTGACTCGAGGCAACAAAGCTTTAGCACAAATTAGTTTTTACTTGTTAAAAGAAAAAACAAATTCTGTTTGTTTTTGTAATACAGTTTGTTGGTTCTTTTAATTTGGGGGAAATTCTGGGGAATTCCAGTTCTAAAGAAGTGAGAAGCCAAGTACAGGTCCAGCCGAAGCTCCCTGGTCCTGTGTAAACACCCACATGCGTCCTCTTCAATGTGCCTGGTCTGAGGCAGCAGGGTGGACCTGTTATGCCTGGACCTCAGCTAAACCAAGAGTGCCAGGCTGGGGCTGGCTGCTTTACAGTCCACAGAAGATCATTCAGATCTCCAAAAGGGATCCCGGCTTCCCACCCTGACTTGTAAGCAGCAGCTATGAAAAGCAACAGCATGAGAGACTGCTCTGTGTCAGTGGGATTTGGAAACTGTCTTATCCCCCCCCCCCCCCCGTTAGTTCTGCAGATGTGAAATGGGAAGATTGGACAGAAAATTTGGCTTTGTCAAAGCAGATTAGTGTAATACCTGACAGATACAATCCTCAGCTCCGAGGCCGCATCTGCAGCCTGCTTTGGTGGCTGCCCTGACTTCGAAGAGACCTACTGTAACTGAAAAGGGTTTTTGTGGTTCCTGCTCTTTTGCTTCCATCTTAGAAAGGTGAAAAATACATGAAGATAAAATTACATGACAGAATAGCTAACGGTCAAATCTGTCAAGTTCATAATTTCTGAGATCATTGTGTGATTCACTGAACATTGAAAACTGAAGCCTTAGTTACGGTGAAGCCTGGTGTGCCCAGGGAGCCTCGATGTGTCTGCTGTGCCTGGTGCTGTGTACAAGGTGCCTCTATGAGTTTGTGAAATAACCAGACCTGTGCAGTAGCAGGGTTTCCTTAAAAGTATAGCAAGAATGCTAGTTCAGAACTTATTTACCACAGTCCCCAAAACTCTTACTTTTAAAAAGCATTTTATTTTTGTTTATACATGTGTGTATGTGTGTGTGTGTGTGTGTGTGTGTGTGTGTGTGTGTGTGTGTGTGCAGCTGTTCTCTGAAGTCAGAAGAGGGCATCAGAGTTATAGTTAGTTGTAAGCAGCCTGACTGAATGCTGGAAACTGAACTTGGACTCTCTGAAAGAGGACCACTCCTAACCACTGAGCCATCTTTCCAGCCCAAGCTCACACATTTTTAATGTAATTAATATTCATGAAAGCATCTTGAAGCACTATGGTGAAAAGTGCTAATCCCTCATTTTTATTTTTGTTTTCTACAATAATGGAATCCTAGATATTTTTAGGAACAATACCGGTCCAGCCTTTCTTGTAGCCAAACGTGGACATATTTTAAGTTCTGGCCAATGGTATAAGAACAAAGGTAAGGAGTGGAAGCGTTCATGTGCACAACGTTCACATCATACCATGAAAAGGAGAGAGCAATTTTTCCTTCCTTTCTACTTCTTCCTCACTGGCTGGAGCTGCGCTGGCACGGGGAAAGCTTGCTGTGCTTGATTCAGACACACTGATGACTAAAAAATACAAAAGATGAGGATTATCATTATCAATGCAAATGTTTGTGTGACCTGGGGCACATTGTGTGAGTGTTCTAAATTTCCTTCCACAATTTAAAGGCAAGGTACTATAAGATGCCATGAGAGATATAATAAATGTCGGAGGGGCTGTACATAAAGGTCTGAACACCCGTGACCTCACAATTTATAGCATACAGTGCCTGTTTTTCCAACTGCTGAACACAAAGACCAGAACACAGAGGCAGAGACATAGCTGAGGGAGAGGCCGGCCAGCAGACGCAGTGGCCAGTATCGGCAGGCTCATCTCCTTCATGAGGCCACCTTGGGGGATTCCTTGTGAATAAGACAGGACTCTGTGGTTAATGCTGGAACTCTTTGTCCTGAGTTAACAGTAACAGGAAGAGTGACTCAATATCCTGCCTCGAAGGATGGAGAAGCTGAGTCTGCTTTGAAACTTCCTCTCTGAAGTGGGCATTGGTCTGGGAACCAGACGGGGAGAGCCAAGACCGTGACATACACCGAGATCAAAGGGCCTAGCCAAGGCCAGGTGGATGGGAAACGAGACAAAGAGAACAAGTGGGTTGGGTTCCGACAACATGAATTCTTATTAGGCTGTGGTTGAGCTGAGTTCCTAGGTAAGGCAGGCACTTCAGCCTGAAGCCCTAGCTTAGCACAACACAGCTCTTATTGTCACCAAAGCCTACATCTTACTACAAGGGCACACGACAATTAACTGTAAGCATTATCCATGGGATTCTTACTGCGATCAATCATTCTTTTTCTTTTTGGTTGTTTCTGTGTCATTTGGGGTGTGTATATGGGTGTCTGCTTGTGTGTGTGTGCATGTGTGCATATTCTTGTGTGAGTGCATTTATATGTGGGTACATGCATTTGTGAAGGTCAGAAGAATACGTCAGGTGTCATACTTCAGGTATCTTCGAACTTTTGTTTGTAAAGAGAGTCTCCCATTGCCCTGGACCTTTATTTACCCTGTATGTTAGGTTGGCGGGCCAGATAGCTACAGGGATCTGCCTCTTGCTGCCTCCCATCTCACCATGTTTAGGGATCACACCATGTTTGCCTGTTTATGTGGATCCCAAAGATCCAGATGCTGGTCCTGTTGGTGTAGCAAGTGTTCCTCCTAGCCCCTCAAGCCAATCATTTTTGTAATAGATTTTGCACATTATCCCAGACAGCTTTTATTACAGCCCTGAGAGGTGACAAATTGTATGATTTCTAAGTTACACAAGAGAACTGAGGCCTCAGAAAGCCATAAACTAGGCTCAGACATGGTGGTTTATAATTTTAATCCCAGCACTTTGGAGACAGTAGCAGGTAGATGTCTGTGAGTTTCAGTCCACTCACGGCTACATAGTGAGACATTGTTGCAAAAACAAAAAATTCAGAACCAAGCTGTGGTGGTGGCCCACGCCTTTAATTCTAGCACTGGGGAGGCAGAGGCAGGCAGATCTCTGTGAGTCTGAGACCAGCCTAGGCTATGGAGTGAGATCCACGAGGACAGGCACCAAAACTACATAGAGAAACCCTATCTCGGAAAAAAAAAAAAAAAAGAAAAGAAAAAGAAAAAATTCAGAAAATAGCTCCACAAACTCAACAGCTAGACTGCCTTTGGATTTAGCCTTAGACAAGAAAGTATGAAGTGGCACAACGGCCCTCAATGCTCAGTAAGATTATCTCAGTTTTGAGAGAATAGTGGAGCTAAGAGCAGCTAAGGAATTTTCCTCAAGTCATGCAACTGTGTCCACAGGACAAGTCTCAAAAGTGAGTTTCACAGGGTTGATTCACCTCCCTTCAGAGTCCGTCTTGCACAACCAGGGGAGCTGCAGCCTCGGGCAAGCTGGAGCGCCTGCCCACCCACCTTTCAAAGGGCCTGTCTACACTGTAAGGACAAGTCCTTCTCCAGCCCAGGATGCTTTTGTCGCTTGATGCTTCTTCAACATAGCAGCCAGCAGCAATCCTGTCCCCCCTCCTCTTCCCACCACTCCCTTCCACAGACGCAAGGTCTGCTGCTGCACTGGAGCTCAGGTCACTGCCTTTCTCTCTGATTTCTGCTTGCTAAGTTTCTAGGCCAAGGGAAAACCATTAAGTGTCAAATTGCATGAACAGAGCATCCAAGAGTAGTTGGCTGCTCCAGCACCGGCTCTGCCAAAGGACCTTAAATAAACTTGGTTTCAGGGGAGATGCCCGAGATGATTCCTATGTGGTGTGTTTAGTTTGTTAAATGAACACACAGAGCATGGTTTCATCTGATTAGTTAGTGTGAGTCACAAAAGCAGACAAAACAGCAGGCTTTTCTGCCCTTCTGTTTTTTTTTTTTTTCTTTGTGTGTGTGTGTGGGGGGGGGGGTTCTGTTGGGTAACACGCTAGTCAATACAGTACTTAGGATAAAAGAAAAATCCATGCAAAGAGCCGAGTAACTTCTTATTTATTTATTTTTCTAGTCAAAGGTGAGAAGTAAAGTCAGACAGTTTCTCTGGATCAATGGCCATGTATCTCAGTAATACACATAGAAAAGTGTTATATATATAAGAGGAGAAATCAATAAACCTTTAAAATTATGCCCATACATGTAAAATGCCTCACCTCCATTCTTTTAAAAGCCATTATCCCCCATGCAGTGGTTTCTGAAAAAAACTGGTTCATTGTTCCCACTTGGAAAAAAAAAAAAATGAGGCCATAGAATCAACTTATATATTATTTCACTTAATAAATTTCATGCCACCTGACTGATTTTCCCATTAGAAGGTGCATTAATATAAATGACGCTCAATGAGAGTTGAGAGTGGGAGGCAGAAGCAGAAGCTGTGAGCATGTCCTCCAGAGTCCCTGTGATGGGATAGGGATGAGCAAGGGACCGGGCAAGTACTGCTCACTGACACTTCAGATGGGGGTGTGGAGGCCAGAGTAGAGAAGGAAAGACATGGGATTCACAGTGTGCTGGATTTATCTTTTTCAGATGAAAACATAGAGAGCCAAAGAGCCGGAGCGCCATATAGTCATTTCAGGGCCCTCAGCATAACTTTTGGAAGAAGTGAGTTCCCAGGGGGATGCTGAGCCTGGAGAGCCAGAGGTAGTGAGCTATTCCACAATGAGGGCAACATCCAAGAAGGAGACCCTGGGAGACAAGATGGGGGCTCTGCGTGAGGTCAAGGACTGAGGGTTTGCATTGTTCGCATTTTGTCTTGTGTTGCTTTTCATATTCATTTCTTTCTTCCAGTTTTCATTTGGTTATCTGTATTCATTTTCATTTTGGTGGGGTTGGGAGGGCATGGAGGAGGGAAATGCCTGAAGCTGCGTGGGCAGGCAGGTGGGGAGCAGGGAGAAGTTGGAGGAGGAAAAGAATAGGATCAAAGTATATTGAATAAAATTTTTATATGAAAGTTCTGTTTTTGAAGGCAAGTTGGACTATGACAGATGTTTGTATATAGAGTCTGAGTGGTGAGCTGGGTGAGGGAAGGAAATTGTGAAGCTCATAGGCTGTACCAAGGGTCAGTGAATGTACAGGCTCAGAGGTAGGAAGAGGTCCAAATGTCAGTGACAGTGACAAGAAAGCATGTAGGAAAACCTGAATCTTCACAGCTGATGTAGTTTCCAGTGCCCAGGACAGGACTACTCTGAAGAATAGGAAAGGAAAAAAAAAGCATTTGTGTGAAAAACCCAGGCCACTTTTCTGTCTTGTCCTAAAGCTGTGTCGAGAGAGAAAAGGCAATCAGACCTCAGAGACAAGTCTGCTTTGGTTCGAGGCCAGTAATGTGAGTCCTTAGCATACTAGTGGCCACACTTGGCTCTGTGATACAGCCTGTGTACTTCTGCAACCTATAACTCAGAGGCCAAGGGCATGCAGTCATGAGTCTGAAGTCAATACAGGTCATAAGGACAGATTGATTGATCCTTATAAGATGCCTACAGACCACAAACATTTGACCAAAGTGATAGCTGAACCTGTGGCTAAGGTGTCGTATTTCCTGGTGAGACAGTCTCCCTCAAACTTGCTCACATCATGAGCATGAAGTAAATAAAAATAGCTCAAGTATATTCTAGCATCAAGAGCTAACTGGAGATTTAGGTCTCACTATAAGCTTCCTATTTGCATTGCCAGATTACAGGTTCCTGTGGATTGAGAATGCTGTGGAGTCCACGGAACCCTCGGAGGCGCCCATCTCCTCCTGCTGGGAAGCTTTCCCTTAAGGAATACCTTCAGATCTCCTGGGATAATTACTCTTGGAGGTGGGGAGTCACATTGTAAGAGAAATTCACATGCACAAATGCCAAGGTTACGTAGGGTTACGTAGAAACTCCAGGCAAATGTCACATCAAGAAAATGAGCCTCACACATGTTAAATGGAGGTTACAAGGCACAGAGTAGCAAAATCAGGCACTTTCTTTGAGGATATGCTACGTCCTCCTCCTCACATAAGGGAAACTGAGGCAGATAAAGAAGAACCCCACAGCAGACAGATGGCAACAGGGTCACCAAAGGCCAGGACAAAGGCTGCCAGTATGTTATGAAGGCCAGAGATAAATAACTGAACGTGAGTATTTTCAGTGCATTATATTCTCTGTATGTTTTTGGAGCTATCACCAATTAATATTTCATCATCTCCTTTTCACCCAGTTTTTGTTATTTTCTAAACCATGAAGGTACCTGAGTTGGCAAAATCTAGTTTTTAAACTGCCAGCACTTTGAGGCATAATCTCTGTTTGTCGTCAATCCAACAAAGTTAATCTGGGGCTCCAAGAAAACAATAAACAATGCTAAGACAGTTTGGGAAAGAAATGAGTTGTCTTTGGGAAATATGGTTACTGGGACCTGCCAGCAGTCACACCGTGTTGGGAATTCTAGGTGCACACACATACTAAACACCTCCTCTCACACTCACACAGACACACTTACACACACACACACACACACACACATGGGAGGGTGCTGGTACTGTATGATGTAATAACAATGGTAGGACATCTATATGAGGAAAGTCTGACCATATGTGTCCCTCACTCCTGGGGTGCTTGTGTCACAGAGAGATACCACAGTTGGTTTCCATGTGATGTAAGTGAGAATGCCAGGTTGATCCTCTTTGGGAAAACTGTATAGAATATGGGCTAAAATGTCTCTTCCCACGGGAAAATATTAATTTATCTTATAGTGCCATTCCTGCCAGCAGTCTCCGTGACGTAACATACAAGTATGCCCATGAAAAACATCACACGCGGTCCACAAAGGAGTAGCACTTAGAAGCCCCACCCACCAGCAGAAGGAAGCTATTGCAAAGGTTTTAGCGCACCCTGGTGGTCATTGTGCTTTCTGCAAGGTGAGGAACAACAACTATTCCTATACAAATATATTTCATCACAAGATTGCCTCGGAGAAGATAAATACAGTTCCTGTCAAATTTACTATCCCATGTCACTTCACATTAAGCTAGGAGCATATATCAGTAGAATTAAATTTTATTTCTAATATATATACATATTATATATGTATATATATACATATGTGTATATATGTATATACATACATACATACATACATACATACATACATACATACATATATGTATATATGTATCACGCCCTCATTTGGTAGAAAATACATATTTCAGAAAAAAAATGTTCTGGACTGAAAATCCAATCTTACCGTACTTACTGTGGGCTTGAAAAGCTATTTGCACAAAATTCACTTGCAAATTGAAACAAGAATAATTTCATCTTGGCTATAAAGGTGTGTTTAAAAGTATATTATCAGTTGATTTTATGACAGGAAACTGAAATCCAAATTTAAAGACTGAATAATTATAATACTTGGTTTTATTTGCATGTAACTCATTTACAGTAGCAAAAAAAGTCCCAAAATAATTACATAATTAGCTCATCTGATATCTGTGGTCGCATATAAACAAAGCTGACTTTGTTGCATAAAAATTGTATGACCTTCTTTTTTATGGCATCTAATTCTCATAACTTGTCAGAATAGCCAACTTTGTTCTTATGTCCCAAATGAATGACCTGTCACTAACACACTTGAGAATGGAATCAGGCTGACAGCTCAGTAACAACTTACTTCCTAGTAAACATTCAGAGATTTATTTTCTGTGACATTTTAATTCATAATTTAGTGAGGTTAGACTTGTTTAAGAATTTCAAATCTTCTTCCAAGATTTCCTTTGTAGTCCCTGAAGAAATTTGAGAAACAAGTATATAAACAAACCCAGAGTTTCCATATTACATTTATCACAGCCCCTCAGCCATAATCCTGGTGATTTATATGTCCTTTAATACATGACTTTCAAAGACGAAATACTATTTTCATCTCTAAATTAATAATTTACTGTTTCTTTTTGAGTTTTTAATTCCAACTCAGATATGTATCATCAAGAAAAACATTAGCTTGATGTTTGTTTGTTTGTTTTTTTCATCAAAATGGGATTGGAACATCTACGGTTTTCTTCTTAATACCTTGTAGAAATGATGCTTTGCTTATCATCTCTTAGGTTTCACATATTTAGAAGCCTGTTTCTGTCAAATGAGTGAGTACTGAAAATGGGTGTTTTCTCTGGCTGTGTATGAGACTACTGCTTGAAGCAGAGCAGTTGGGTCTGAGCCTTATGAATGCCTCCTGAACTATTAATATCCTCTCCTGGATGGAAGGTGGAGAGATTGGGGAGAGTCATAAGACACGCAAGAGTTCCTCACAAGGTCCTGGTATTTCCCACAATTCCCATCTCCACCATAAAAGAAGTGAGCAACTGCTTGTGGGGTGACTTTTTCAGAAGGTAGCTGCCTGCAGTCCCTGTGCTGTCCAGGGGGTCCTGATAAACTCTGACTCACCAAGATGGACTTGATCAGAACGCTTTGTTTGATGGGTTAGTGCCTTCTCTAACAAGGATATATGGATATTTCTTTACATTTCCATTGGGAAAGACACACACAATGACTTATCTCATACATAAAATGCCTCTTTCATTCAAAATGCAGTTTTTCATAATATATAACATTACCCATGTATTGAAGGTCCAGTCAGTGATGATGTCACTGAATGGGCTCCTTAGCTCAAGAGAAGCATTACATTTGTACTAGGTGTTTAACTTTAATGGAACTACTTGATCAGTTGGGTGGGGAGGAATTTCCTAATGTGTATTCATATGGACGTTAATCAGGTGTTTATTTTGCACGAGTCATACAGGGAAAAAATCCTAATGGTAACTTGAGAGGCGTCATACTTTACTAGCTAATTATATAATCCCACCTCTTGTCTTAAAGCATGGTGATTAGAGTATATATTTTTTTTTCTACAGAAGGTCAAAAAAAGAAAAGCCAGTTAAAGAGAATAGAAAGGATGGAAAACCAGTTGCTTCCTTCAGATGAAAGTCTTTAATAACATGAGGCTATAGCTGATCAGGGCTGAGCATCCGTGGCTTCATCGATCTTTCATTCAAACTCCTCTCTGGGTTCACCTCACATTCTGCTCACCTTCTCACCTCATGGCAGGAGGTTTGCCTCATTTGCTAGGTCAGTGTTCCACAGCCAGGAAAGCTCTATTCAATTGTCAGAGGTGAGGACACATCACAGAGTCCAGTGCCGAGTTTTCAATTTTAAATGCTTCCAATACAATGTTTCCCTAGCCTGTCATGTGCCATGGCTTGCTCATTGAATCCTGGGCTCCACTAAGGTGTATCCAGGAAAAGAGGTTAAAATATACAATGGGGGGAATGTTGGAAATGGACAATGGCAGTGCAGTTGTAAAGCAACCATGGTCTCTAGAGGCAGTGGGAGCGTTGTGTATGTCTTTCTAAATTCAGTTTTCATGACCCACTTGAGAAGGCATAGGGAGGAAGTTAAGGACTGCTGATAGTATGTATTTTCATTAAACTGCATAAAATTTGCACTTTAGAAAAGTTAAGCAGAAGATTATTTCTCCCACTTTCAGTGTTCCTTGGTTGTCTGTGGGTCTTTGTGTTTAGCTGAGGCCTCCTGGGCATTCCTACACCCACATTAGCATAGTCTTCCCTAGAAAAAGCACAAGGATTAGTTATCCAGGACTCAATGGTCATCTCTGAAAACATGCATATAAGTAGCACCAGACAGACTGGGCAGTTTATGCTTATGTATTTAGGAATGTATGTATGTAAATATGCAAACAATTAAAAGAGAGGCAATGAATTTGTCAAAGAGCAAGGAGGGGTAAATGGGAGGGTATGGAGGGAGGAAAAAAAGGAAGGGAGAAGCAGAGCAATTACATTATAATAGCAAAAAAATTAAAAAGATTTTTTTTCATTTTTTTGAAATGTATTTACTTATTTTACACCCTAACCACAGTTTCACCACCCCTCCTCCCAGCCCCTTTAACCCCTCTGCCTTCCCAATTCTCTTCTCCATCTAAAATAAAATTATGAGGGTGGAAATGAATGCTTGGAGCCAGAGGCATGTTAGATATGTTTATATCATTCTTTTCATTTTTCTGTGAACCTAAACATGTTCTAAAAGTGCAGTCTTGGGGACTGGAGAGCTGGCTCAGTTGGCAACGTGACTGCTCTGTAGACATGAGGACCTGAGTCCAGATTCTTGTCACGCCATAAAGAGCCAGGCATTGAGGTGTGTGCCTGTAAATTATCTCTAAGACACAGAAACAGGAAGGTCCCTTGCCAGTCAACCGTCAAGACAACGGATGAGCTAGAGTTTAACAAAAGAACCTATTTCAAGAAAAGGCACTAAAACTACCACAACAAGGGGAGAGGGTGGGTGTTGAAGAATGACTGGGAAGACACCCACTATCAACATGTAGCCCCCACACACGTGCGCAGCCACATGCATACACCCACACACATGTGCACAGTCACACACAAAGACAGCCTTGAAGAATAAAAACTCTTTAAAAAGTTGTGTTTGTGACTAATATCCAGGCGACTTATTCCTTCAATAATTGCAATGATGCCTATTGACCTGTTCAGTGTTCGTATTGCAAACTGTTACAAAAGGGATGCACAGAGGTTCAAACAGGGTTCTGGGGAGCTCCCTCCTGAGACAGGCACTGGCTGAAGTGGTGCATTTATGCAGAACTGTGGAGTGCTATGGAAGTCAAGGATGCAGCACCAACCCTGGCTCATGGTAGGTGACAGTCACAGAGTCCGTGGGAATTGATCTGTCTTCAGGTGGTCTCTTGGCAGTGATAAGATCTCTAGATCTGTCATCAGGTTAGGTGGCTGGAGTTGGGCAAGGGAGGCAGAGAAGCCAAGTGATGATCCCTGGAACAAAAAGTTCAGAGAGCTGCTCCCTTCCAAGAATATCTGGCCAAAAGGAAACTCCAGAAAGTAGAAACTATGTAGGGATCCATGTCACTCAAATTTATGTTTTAATTTCTAACTTGTTGACAGAAGGTAGGAAAAACAACTTTGAAGGATCTTCAGATAGGAGAACAAAATGCCCATGAGCATTAAAATCACAGAAAAGAAAATCCACTGAGTTTGGAAGTGCAATAAAAATGTAAGGAACATAAATATATCCTTTCACTCCAAAAACAAAAGTCAGGGAGTGATGGGGGGGAAGAGAGAGAAGAGAGGGAGAGAGAGAGAGAGAGAGAGAGAGAGAGAGAGAGAGAGAGAGAGAGAAAGAGAGAAGAAAGGATATGATTGCTACAGAAATAGCTGACAAATAACTAAATTGGAAAAATACAAAAACTCCACCTTGTCATATATTGTAAAATAGTTAAAATTGATGATCAAGTGTAGGACCTGAAAGATCTGACAATAGAGAGGCCAGATGCTAAACATCAGGCTTCTCAAAGCTGAAAAGGAAAAGGAACATGCCCTACAAATTCCAGAGGAGAGTGATGGAGGACAGAAGCTAGGCAAGAGGCACTGAGGAAAGCCATACATACAAGCAAGAAACTAAAAGCACAGTAAATAAAAGTAATCAAGTAATCATGAAAGAATTAGAACCCAAATGTAATTGTGTCCCAGGAAGAATTAATGTAGAAAGCAATGTTCAGGCAAATTGAGCCACGTGGGTTTTGTACATTTCAGCAATCAAGAAGAACTTACTGAATTATCCAGGAAGAAAATACAGTTAGTATTTCCAGAAGGAAAAGTTAAAAGTGAGCTCCGACATCTCACACCAACAGTCAATGACAGGATTCAGTGAAATAATATCTGTAATGTTCTTTGCAATAAAAACTGGGATTTCTGTATCTAATACTTCCTCCACACTGCTCTTCAGCTGTCATGGCAGCTGTAGACATCCCCAAGGACCCAAGACCAGATGCAAGCAGCATGGAAGATTATCTGGTGTATCCACTCTGTGGTGAAATCATGCTACTTAGAAGTATATAAAGTAAGGAATTCATAAATAGCAAAGCCTTGGAAAGGACTCTAGACTCAATTTCAAGAGCTCATTTATATGGTCGGTTAGCACTGAGATTTCTGATGAAGCAATGTCAATAAGAAAAGGGACCAAAAGATGAAGGAGATAATGCTGGGGAAAATCTATGTGTGACAATTTGTCATTTTTATGATTGGTTTGCATTAAGTGCAGTGTAAAGTCATTATTTTAAACTTGACTGCAATATGTTATAAAAAAGAAACTTTATTACTGTTAAAACAACTCATTACAGTTTTATTTTTAAACAAATGACTCAAGTAATTATTAAAAAGTTAAAGAAGCACTTGTATATAATTTATATTTTAAAATGTATTTCTGAATTTTTCCTGGCCTTGTCAAATTAAAAAAAAAAATCTTTTGGCTTATCTTTCCCAGACTCACTCCTTTATAACCCCACTTCCTCTCTCCCTCCCTCCCTTTCTTGCTTCTGTCTGTCTTCCGTGTGTGTGTGTGTGTGTGTGTGTGTGTGTGTGTGTGTGTGTGTGATATGTCTGTTTGTGAGGGTTTGTGTGTTTGTGTGAAAGAGAGAGAGAAAGAGAGAGGAAAAATATTCATCAAACAAAATAATATATCTGAACTTCTACTCAAGAATTTAAAATGTATTTGTTTTAAAACAGATACTAAATTCACAGGTTAAAGTTTGAAAGAATATGTTAAAAATCACATATTCCTTTCCATGTCAACATTTCCTCCAGTCTAGGTAAAGATATAATATTCCACAGATGAGTGTCTATGTGTTTACCATCAAGAGCTAGTATATCAAGGTCATTTCACTTTGCATTTCTCTTATGTGAGTGAAATGGAGCCTCTGCCTCATGCAAGGACTTTACATAGTTCTTACTCTGTGAACTCGAGTGTTCTTTGGCTGCCTTTCGATTACATTCAGAATGGCCTTTAATTTTCTTCCTGGGTCTTTTCTGTGTTACTTTTATGTAAGAATTCATTATTTTTTGAGAATAGTACTTACAGGGCTGGAGTGATGGTAGGTGCAGTTAAGAGCACCTGCTGCTCTTGCAGAAGACCCAGGCTCAGCCCCTGGCACAAAAATGGTAGCTCATAACCATACTTAATTCAAGTTCCAGGAGATCCTGTATGTAGACAAATTTCTAAATGATCTTATTAAATAAAAAAAAAAAAACATGGAGCCAGATAGAGGGGTGAAAACCTGAGAGATCAGGGAAATAGGGAAAGCCACAGCTAATCTCACCTCACCAACTCTGCAGCTTCCAAAGGGCAAGCTACTTCCTGTCTACCCACACCTGTATGCCTTGCTGTTCTGCCATCTGATTTGCTCTCTCTATCCAGCTACATCACTTCTTCCTGTGCAGCTCTGTCACTTCCTCTCTGTCTGTCCATACCTCCAGGCCTCAATGGTTAACTAGTGTTGGAATTTAAGGCATGTGCTGCCATGCCTGGCTCTGTTCCCAGTGTGGCCTTGAACTCATAAAGATCTGGACAGATCCCTGCCTGCCAAGTGATAGGATTAAAGGCATGTGCTACCATTGTCTTTTATGTAGTGGCTGGCTTTTCCTTCTAATCTCCAGGCAAATTTTATTGGGAGACATAGTATATTGGGGACACAATACATAATTCTTTAAACTTTTCTTAAGGTATGAATTTTATATCAAAATTTATAAGATTAATATATTTTTTAACTTTTGTTATGATATTAATGGTCATATATAGTACTAATTCTAGAAAAAGGGCTTCTTTTAGCTGCTTAAACATGTTTTTGTGATTGAGTCTCAATCAGTTTTCTATAGGGAATCACGACTATGCCTAACAGCAAATTTGAAGTCTCCCAAAAGGTGATAGGGCCCCACAATGATGGTTCCACATGGGCAATAATAATACCACTAAGTTGACAAACATCACTGAAAGATCAGCTTTGGACTACAAACTGCTCAGGACATTTTGAGATGGCTAGCTGAGATGATCCAGTCTCACAGACTATTTGAGCGAGGACTTGAGACAAGCCCTGCACTTTTGAATTATACAGTAACTGGACAACAAATGATTCAGCTTTCTCTGCCAGGACTTGACAACTAACCCAATTGTTTTTTCTTTTCAGGATCCCCTAAAGATGTCTTTGCCTCCAAACATCAGGAAGTAATTTTAAAAATATGAAACCCACATTCCCAAGAGGTGGGGTGGGTGGTTTTTGGTCTTTCAATGGGTTTTGGATAATTGTCATTGTTTAGGATGGTTGGTTACTCGTTGTTATTGTTAATGGTTAGGAAAAAGCCTAAACCAAGGAGATTAGATTTAAGGTTCTTGTTTTAAAAAAAGAGGATATAATAAGAGGTAGATTATTGGATCTACTCTGTAAAGAAAAAAGAGCAAATACAGATATGATATAGATAACAGGTAGATTATTGAACATACTTTTAAAAGACAACTACTACTTTTAAATAATTTACATTGGATTGGATTTTTGTATATTATATACAAATTACGTATATTGCTACAAATTTGAGATTGATTTGTATAGATTTCATAAAAAAAGGTAGATTATTGATCTACTTTTAGAAAGCAACTACTCTGCTAGTTTTAAATATTTTACATTGGATTGGATTTTTATATATTGTATATAAATTACATATATTGATACAAATTTGAGATTGCTTTTGTTAGAAAATACTGTATGTATGTATGTATACTTCTAATCTTGTTCAAGGTATTGTACCTATAGAGTTCATGTAACAATGTAATGCAATTTGCCAATCCTTGAATTCTTTTGTTTGTTTGTTTGTTTGTTTTTTGTTTTTCGAGACAGGATTTCTCTGTGTAGCTTTGCACCTTTCCTGGATCTCTCTCTGTAGACCGGGCTGGCCTCGAACTCACAGAGATCTGCCTACCCCTACCTCCTGAGTGCTGGGATTAAAGATGTGTGCCACCACCTGGCTAATGTTATTATTACCAACTATTAGGATATAAAGAAATGAAAGTTAGTAGTTAGTCACTACAATCGAATTTTTAGTCATATTGGGTACGTTTTCAAGGTCAGACAGAGATATATTTTAAATAGACAGGTCATCTTCAAACCCTTCAGAGATCTACAGAATATGACATTTAAGATGTTTAAATAACATAGTGTAGTGGATAGCCATCCCAGCATTGGCCTGGAAGTTCCAACCCCCATTGAGGCTTCGGTAATGGTCACGCCCACAAGGCAGGGTGGAGAAGGAAACGGAAGATGGAGGATCTAGAGGAGGTTGCGCGCTTGGTTCCGGGACCCTGGACACTGGAGAGAGACTGAGCAGAGTTCTCCAGAGAACACCGCCAGACTGCACTATACCTTTGCCAGACCCTGCAACCTACCCCTTCATTGTAAGTTACCCCACAAAATAAACCTCCCTTTTAACTATGTGGAATGGCCTAAATAATTTCACCATTAACATAGTGGGTTTTTTTTTGTTTGTTTTGTTTTTTTTATGACTATGAGACATGTCTACTCCTGGCAACACCAATCTACTTCAGAGAAGATATGGACATTGAAAAACCTCCACATGGAGTTAACTTTCACTGTGGCAAAAATTAGCTGCTGGGCAAGAAAATGCCCTCAAATCGACTGCTGACAGTATGCTGTCTAAAATGGACAAGCAGGGGGGGGGGGGGGGGGGGAAGACTGCCGATCTTTGCCAAGACAAGTGTGGTTGCAGCTTTGACAACAAGTGTCCTCTGAGGCCAGGAAAATATGGCACCATCACTGAAGTGGCTTTGCAATCTGGAAAAGGTGCAGTGCCCCTTCTTTTGAAGGCAGCTGAACAGGTGGTGGGCTGATGGCTCCTGGTGTGCAGTAGAACAGTGTCTGGAACACTTATTCTTGAAGGAGTAACTAGGCTGACAGTGCCTAACCTCTCAATGGTAAACTGACATTTAATAAAGGAGATGAAGCCACTCACAAGCCGAGATGAATGGGAAGCTGAATTCCAAAAACACCAGCAATTCCCAGAATTCAAAATCCTGAATCATGACAGGACACTGGTGGAATTCAAGTTTATCTGGTACATGGAACACTTGCAATGAATGTGAGGTCAAGCTGTAGGCCTTGCGTGCATCCTACTTCACAAATGAGTCTCTAACATACACTAAGCTTACGCCAAAGATGATGCCCCAATGTTTCAGAGAAACTCAAGTGACTGTCCAGGCAGCTGGCTGTTTCTGTCATAACTCACATTTTTTGGAAGTCGCTTGTTTGCACTTCCTCTTTTACTAGGTATTCTTTCCTTCTCAGGTCTCAGAGGTAGTTGAAGATTAGTTGGTTATAGTTATAGTTTTCTTTGTTAAGAACACCAGAAAAGAAACTCACTAGAAGGTGTTAAGTATGTAAATTTGAAAGACATAAGATAGTTTTCTGTTGGTGTAGGGAAAAGGGGCTGGCTAAAGAAATCCACCCTGACCCTGGAGCCCAGAACTAGGGAAAGATGGCTCAGATAAGGCCAGTGAAAGAAACACAGTTTGGCTCAAATCAGACATCTCTGCCCCTGGCCAACTGACTTGGGAAACCAACCAATCACAGAGAAGGACAGTAGCACACTGGCCCTGGGGCCCAGGACCACGGAAAGAAATACAGCCTGAGTTTGGAACCTGAGCAAGAGAAATAAACACTTTATTCCCAGACCCAGAACCAAGGAAACATGCCAAGACTCTGAAACCAGTACAAAAGAAACACTCTTAGTCCCTAGAATGAGTCAGTGAAAGAAATGTGCCCTGGCCTTAGAGGCAGTGTCAAAAAGCCAAGAAAGGCCAGTGAAAGAAACACAGTTTTACTCTAAAATCAGGACCATCTCTGTCCCTAGGCTACAAAACTGGCCAATCCCTGGGCAGAAGAAAATTAACCAATCACTGGTTGAATCTGTCCCCCCAAGACATCCTATATAAACCACCCTGCCTGGTCAGTTGTGAGCTATTCTCTCCACCCTGGTAGAGGTAGCTACTCTCCTGGACTCCTTCTTCCCAAATAAATCTCTTTCTCAAAAGAGTTTGGATGTGAAGCTCTTCATTCACTGGCATAGAGAAGATCCTTGCTAAGATGTTCCTCAGTAGACAGAGCAAGGAGGAGCTGAACAGAAGACCCTTGCTGAGATGTCCCTCAGTGGGCAGAGCAAGGGAGAGCTGGAAGAGCTGAAAAAGTAATGCTTTTCTCCAGAGCTGGAGGAGATTGCTACATTTCTGCAGGATTTCCCCTTTTGTACAGTGAAGCAAAAGAAGCAACATCTTGGGCCTGAGAAGCAGAGCTCTGTTAGGACGCCCTCTTAAGTGGGGGCTGAGCAAAGCTCAGCTGTAGCAGCTCTCCAGGAGAGGAGCAGGATTGCTATATCCAGTAGGGAGACCATTCCCCATCACACCAGTTATAGCCTGACTCTCCCAAACAGCCAGGATACCCTTCCCTGCTGAAGCAGTTCCAGGCTTGACTCTCCTGAGCAGTCCGAAAAACTTCCCCTCCAGGGCAGAGCTGCCCTAAGCAGCCCGAGGTATCTGGGATATCTCACCCTCCAGCCATCAGAGCTGTCCTAAGCACAGCTCATGGCTTCCAGGATACCTCACCCTCCAGCTGTCAGCTATTCTAAGTGGCTACCTCACCCTCCAAGGCTGCTGTCTCATTGCAGCTCCAGGCATTACTTGACTCTCAAGTGGTCAGGATACCCCTTCCTGAATTTTGGTGCCAAAACCCAGGACCAAACCCACAGAGTTGCAACAAATTTACTTACAGTTGGTAATATAATTTAGGATAAAAAATTAATTAAGTACATTTTTGGACTTATTAAAATAGGATAATGAATTATTTTCTCTGAATGTCAAATGCAAATGGAATAGACATTGTTGATGTATTTATTGCTTGTATATATTGTATATAGTTATTGTACTTATTGTATATAGTTTTTCTTATATTAATTATTACTATTTATTTTTTTATTAGACAAAAAAAGGAGACATGTGGTGATGTATTGTGTCCCCCCATATACTGTGTCTCACAATAAAATTTGCCTGGAGACCAGAGAAAAAAAGCCAGCCACTACATAAAAGACAATGGTAGCACACAACTTTAATCTTATCACTTGGCAGGCAGGGATCTGTCTGGATCTCCATGAGTTCAAGACCACACTGGGAACAAAGCCAGCTGTGGTAGCACATGCCTTAAATTCCAACACTAGGTAACCATGAAGGTCTGGAGGTCTGGACAGACAGAGAGGAAGTGACAGAACTGGACAGGAAGAGGAAATGATGTAGCTGGATAGAGAGAGCAAATTAGATGGCAGAACAGCAAGGCATACAGGTGTGGGTAGACAGGAAGTAGCTTGCCCTTTGGTGAGGTGAGATTAGCTGTGGCTTTCCCTATTTCCCTGATCTCTCAGGTTTTCACCCCCTATATCTGGCTCCATGTTTTTTTTTTTTTATTTAACAAGACCATTTAGCAATTCGTCTACACCTGTGCCCTCATCTGACCTCTGCAAGCACCAGGCACACATGTGGCACTGTGGTGGTTTGACTATAAATGGCCCCCATACAAGCATGTGTTTGAAAACATGGTCCATAGGTAGTGGTACTATTAAGAGGTGTGTCCTTGTTGGAGTAGGTGGGACTTCGTTGGAAGAAGTGTGTCAGTAAGGGGTGGGCTTTGATGTCTCAGAAGCACAAGTCAGTTTATTTTCTGCTGCCAGCAGATAAAGATATATACACTTCATCTCCTTCCCTAGCACCATGTGCTGCCATGCTTCCTGACATGATAGTGGACTAAACTTCTAAGCTGTAAGCCAGCCCTAATAAATGTTTTCCTTTATAACAGTTGCTGTAGTCATGGTGTCTCTTCACAGCAATAAAACCCTAAGATAGGCACATATATGTACATAGGAGCAAATATTCACACACTACAATTTTTTTAAATCTAAGTAAAACTCTAAAAGGAACATTAAAAACATAGATGAAGAGTTTGCCTAGGTCAGTCATTCTCAATTTTCCTAATGCTGCAACCCTTTAATGCTGTTCCTCATGTTGAGGTGACCCCCAACCATAAAATTATTTTGTTGCTACATCATGACTAGCTACTATTATGAATAATAATGTAAATAACTGATGTAGAAGATATCTAATATGTAACATGCCCTAGCCAAGGGTCACGACCCACAGGTTGAGAACCACTGGTCTAAGTAAATGTGGAGATAAATAAATTCAAATGAATGCCATCCTGTCTTCTCTGCTGCCCCCCACCAACACTACTAAGTAAAAGAATGGGCAAAACTTGATGTAACAGGTAGTAGTAGAATTAGAAGAACACCCTAGGGAATGATTTAAAATTCTTGAACATGGAAATTCTTTCACATGTGTGAAAATTAACTTTAAAATATTTGTAACAATTATAATAACTACATGAAATTCCAAAATATATATGCCACACATTTCTTAACTGTAATTGCTTTGGCCAATTTTGACCTTTTTAAAAGTTCTGTGCATTTTTTAAAACAAGTATTGTGAACAAGTATTTCACAATCTGGTAAAAGAAACAGTAGATTTATTTTTCAGAGTCTCATCAAAGGGACATCCATGACAGACATAAATAGAAATCCACCAAAGCATGCTTTATGTACAAAATTTACTTGTTTTGCTTAAGAAGTCACTTTATAAGACATTTAATCTGACTGTGAGCCCAGATGAGAAACAGTAGGTCATTGTAGAAGAAACCTGCATATTTATACCTGCAGAGAAATCCAATCCATAGCTTACAACATGGCATCACAGATGGGACACCTCATCCAAGTCACATGGCACAGGTATTGGACAATTGTCCCCTATATGTAAAAGTGAGTCAGATGCACTTTATGGTACATTTGTCCTTTAAGATAGACAAGATTTCATTTGGGATTTCTAGCTGCTGCAGGAAAGCTTGGGGGTAAAAGTCAAGAATCAGAATGTAAGACAAAAGCCCAGTAAATGGTCAAGATTTGGTAAACATATCAGAACACATAGTGTGAAAAGTCATTGGTAGCCTTAAAGAGGATGACTCAATAGATGATTTCAACATTATCAGAGTCTCTTGACACAGCTAACAATCCTACTACCATTTAGGAGGAGGCACCACAGGTGTGGGAAACTCTGGGTGATTAATTGGCAAAGTCAACTCTTAATTCAAATCAGACACCAGATGGCCATGGAGAAAGTTCAGTATTTTCTTTCTGCTAATTATGACAAAAATATCAAATGTTTTTAGCTTCCAGTCATTTGCATCCTCGTTTTCCCATCCCTATCTTTAAGTAATGAATGCAATGAAAACAAGTAATTAAATATAAATGGAAATTCCTTTGTAAAACCTCTCAATGTCCATTTTCCAATTTTATAATTTACTGTGTACAGCAAAATCCCCTAGTTGTAATCTACAATGGCATTATAATGTGGACAGATGAAACACTGGAATTATTAGCTTTCAGCCTGAGTTAGCTAGTGGGAACAGGAAGATAGACTGTGCCAGACCTATCTTCCCACTTAACATAGGATACATGAAAAATCACTTAAGGTTAATGTAACCTGGAATTTAATTTTTAGGAGGCTATCATTGTATAGCACAAGCTGGTGAAAATGCAAGATTCTTCAGCCTCTGAAATATTGGAATTACAAGAGTGAGTGACCACACCTGGCTACAACAACAACAAAAACAAACAAACAAACAAAAAACAAAAAAAACATAAAATATAAGACTATATTTGTTTCTTGGACAGGATACCAGGTTCTTTGGATCTGATTTGCCTCCTACAGAAGAGAAATTTTATTTAATCGAGTAAGTTTCCCTCTTCAAGAATATATAGGCATATTAGATATCCCACTTTTAGAATAGGAAAATGGGCAACATATGTGAGCCACGGAAGCACATTTATTTAGTTTGTTTGTTTGCTTGCTTGTATGGAGGAACCATATGAGGATGTATTAATGCAATGGTATGGGTGTGGAGGTCAGAGGATAGACCATTTTGATTTTAGGAGTTAAACTCGGGTCTTTAGGGTCATAGCAAATGCTCTCACCCACTGTCATCTCACTGGCCCACATGTGCTGTTTTGCATTGGGAGTCCATTCAGCTTAGGCAAGCCTCTTGTAAGCAGGCCTCTTGTAAGTTCAGAGACACTTAGGTCCTCAAGACTCACTGTGGCACTCCAGATAGAGTGAATGATACTCACTTTTTATAGATGTGGCTTGTGTTTTATGGTGTCTCTGATGACTAGTTTTAAACACTGATTGATGAGTAGCTAACAAACAGAAAAATATGATCTAAATCAGTGTTTTAGTTTCTCAACCTAGGGGTCAAATGACCCCTCACAGGGGTCCCTTAAAACCATCGGAAAACACAGATATTTACACTATGACTCATAACAGTATCATAATCACAGTTATGAAGCAGCAATGAAAATAATTTTATGATTGGGGGGGTCACCACAACATGAGGAACTATATTAAAGGGTGGCAGCATTAGAAAGGTTGAGAACCACTTCCCTTAACAGTAAAAACAATATTTGATGTCCTAGTGATGGGATAATGGAACAGTGACATGTGTGATGAATTACAATACTTTATTCCCTAATGCCCACTTTAATGATGGAGCAGTATTTGTTTATGTGCATTATGGGAACAAAATTCCTATGATGTCTGAGTAATTTCAGCGTTGTGGATGAGTTCAGCTGAACTTATTGTGTGGTGCAGCTTTGTGGAGGGCACATTATACAGTCTTGTTTTGATTGTGAAATAAACAAAAGCAGGAAGATAAACTGAAGTTGCCATTCTCCTCACTGGCAAGGCATTGATTCTCTGAAGAAAGAAGAACGTGTGCCAGCAAGAGTGAGTCCAGATGCTGGCTGGGTCACTGGCTGGGTGTGATACAGCATCCGGAGACTGAATTTGCTAGAGGCTCTGCTCCCATCTGGAAAACAGAAATATTATGTATGCCTACGGTTCAAAATTTGACTTTAGAAACAGATGCAGGGAAAATAATGTCTATGTCTCAAATATCAGTTATAAAATATTTTGTAAGTAATAATATAGGATATATACTCTTTGGATCAGAACAGTTTGCTTTTTTAAAATTTTTATTTTCACACATTTATTTATTTTCAATTAACGTTTTCATCTTTAGTTATTCCTCTTAGCAAGAAGAATTTTATTTGAAGATGATAGATGTAATTTTTTTAAAGTTAAAAATTGAAGTTAATTGTACAGCTTTTATGTGAAACGGGCCTGTTGTTCTTTCAGGTCAAAGCTTGCGTGTGTGTGTGTGTGTGTGTGTGTGTGTGTGTGTGTGTGTGTGTGTCTGTATGTGTGACTGTGTCTGTGTCTATGCCCACTTAAAACAGGAGGTTAAATAGCCTGAATTTAAATGTTTCTCTTTGAAGAAATCTCAGATGAATCAAATCAGTCCAGTTGTAAACTTTGTACAAGAGAATAAAAGTTACCACCCCGAGACTAGTTTTCACTGATCCTTAATGTGTAGTGGGTAGCCATTCCAGCTTTGATCTGGAAGTTCCAACCCCCATTGAGGCTTCATAACTGTCTACAAGGGGGGCCTGGAGAGGACACTGAAGTCCTGAGATCCAGATGGGCCAGCTCTCTTGGTTCCTGGACCCTGGACACTGGAGGTGCACTGAACAGAGTTCTCCAGAGAACACCACAGGACTGCACCACACCTTTATCAGACCCTGTTGCCTATCCCTTCATTTGTAAGTTACCCCACAAAATAAACCTCCCTTCTAACTACGTGGAGTGCCCTTAATAATTTCACCAATATCTGGTGCCACATCTATATCTCTAAAATTGTGGTTCCAATTCAAGTATAAACCAAGCTGGCTTTGGAGATGAAATTGGCTCACTCCTTCTCTAAACCCAAGCATATTGCTGAAAGAAAAGGTTGAGAGATTCTTCAGTCCCACATCAGAAGAGCCCTCTGGTGTGGGACAGAAGGAAACCAATAAAAAGGGACCATTGTCTTCAAGATTCTAATTCTCTCCATGCTTACTCTTGATTTCTCGGAATCCTTTCTTACATGTCATGTCATCTTTAAATCCAAACTTTCCATTTAGATGAATAAATAAGTTTAAATAGCAATCTCTAAAGTCTCCAGAAGGAAGATGGGGCCCCAACAACAACTCTATCCAATCCAGAATGATGCCATGGTAATCATACGACACTTCTTGCCAGAATTTCAGTCTTACCCATTACTCTGAGACTTGCTGCAGAATCTACAGTTAGTCTAACTGAGATTTAAGTATCTGAACTTTCTTACAATACTCAATAGAGATACCATCGTCCCCTAAACAACAGGAAGCAAGTCTAAGAAAACAACGCCCCTTCTCCCTAAGGTTTCATATTTCTCAGGGTTATGGATGATGGTTATAGGGTTGGAGTGGAAGAAAATATTAAACTCCGTACTCTTTAAGAAAACAAAAAATGTCTCAAAAAAAAGGAAAAGAAGAAATGGAATGGATAGGTATAAGATATTATGGTAGATTATTGTATATACTAGTAAACAAATTTAGTAAAATTAGATAATTTGCACTGTATTTTGCACTGTTATGGATTCTTATATGTTGATACCAATGTAAACTATTTTTATATTCCTGTTTAAGATAATTTGTATTTTGATACAAATACAGAACTATATTTGTTATAATGTACATATATTTCTACTCCTATTTGAAATATTTGTATATTGATACAAATGTAAATTTATATCTGTCATACAGTATGTATGTTCTACTTCTGTTTAGGATATTCTGTATATTGATATATATTTAAGATTATTATCATATTACATATTGCACTATACATTCCTACCTGTTATAAATATCCTTTGTATTGTCACAATTTTGAAGACATCGTCTTTTACCGTGCATTTGCTTATAGACTGTTTACCTTGTTTATAGGAAGCCTTAGTCCTTAGGTTATTTAGGTAGATAAGACTTACAGATTTATAGTCACCTATGCTTGTCATGTCTATAGTTACGTTAGTTAGATTATCCAGATTCACAGATAACATAGGTCGAATGGACAGTTAGTCTTCAAACACTTCATGTGTTTTGAATCATTCTTTCTGCCATTTTGGCTACACTGCTTGGCTCTCTGGTTCCCAGGATCCAGCTGTCTCTAGCTTCCAGCCCTGGGCATATAGCTGCATGGTATCACCTACCCAGCAGGTTTTCAGTGTGTGTGCTTGGGATATAAACTAGGGTTTTCAGGTTTGTGAGCCACTCAGACATCTACCCAACCTCAGAAGCTGACATTATTGAAATTACATTGCAAAGACATTTTCTGGCAAATGACCTCTCATAATTTAACTTTTGCAAGGATATATTAAAATGCGTATCTCTTTCCTACACCTCCTTAAGTTTCACTTCTGTACAAAATTATGGAGTGTTGAATTTTAAGGTTACTAAATGAATCATTTATTCCCAATGAATTCTGACACCAGAAATAAACACGAAAAAAATTCTCCTTCTGCCCAGAAAAAAAAAAAAAAAAAGTAACAGGACTCTCAGTATTATAGCCCTAAAGTGGATTAGGCTTTTATAAAAGTAAGAACTTTTTACTTGTTTTTTTGTTTTTGTTTTTCCTGGAAAGTTCTTAGAATTAGTAATAGTGAGGATTAGCCTCGGCACAGCCATCTTCACGTTCCCTATGAATATAAGCCATGGACTAAAGGCATGATATTTTAGACCACACAAAAATTTCTCTTTTCCAGCTAAAAAAATCAGACCTAGAATTCCACACTCGAGTGCAAGGGTCTCTCCTCTCACTCGACATACATTCACGTGGGACAACCAGCCTCTAAGCCACTGTTTGCCACTTCCTTGATTACACCACACCATCTGCAAAAGAAAATTGCTCCTAGCTTGTTTTTTTATTACATTAATATAAATTGCTATGGCTCTATTTTCTAAGTATTTATTTTGTATATTTGAAAGAATAGCCCCAAGAGGAAAACACACATTTTTTAAGCACAACATTCACATTTGGAGGATGTTACTTGCTGTTGAAGTCTCTGAAGAAATACTTTACTTACACATAATTTTTAAAAATGATTTTATACTTTACTGAAGTCCTAAAAATATATGTAAGTTGAAGAGCTTCACATGTTTACAAGTCTTCCATATTCTTGGTAGAAAGCTCAACCTAGACACTTGAGCAAAATTTAGATCAGCCTTCAGGCACTTTTTTCATAGAGTTCAGAGTAATAGCAGCTTTTGATGCCACTTGCTGCAAATGGCTTGTTAAGTAAACAGTTGTAGAACTGGGTTCCAGTAGGTATCACTGAAGATGTAGAAGTTATGTTTTGTTTTTTTTTTTTGTATTCTGATGCCACTCACAGATAAACACAGACACCAGCCTCATCATGTACCTGAACATTCTCCAGTATCAGAACTGCCCAATTCCATGGCACTGTCCAATGAAAAGCAGCAGAAACTTCCTTAGGGGAGATGGAGGTACGAAAGTTTGAAGGACTACATAGAAAAGCCAACACCTACTTTATTACCTTGTGATGATTGTCATTGATCGCTCTTCGTTTTTCTCATCAATGAACAAACAACAAAACTAATATCACTTTGCAGAATGAACTGTTTCACTGTCAATTTTGCCCCACCCCCTGGTGAACAGGAGCAAGGGGCTGCACCCTAGTAAAAGGATTAATGGCCAGTTTTGTGTGATGCAATAATGAAATAATTAGAACACAAAATAAAACACGCTGTACAGAACTGATGGTGTGTGCTTAGGCCACTTTGAAGAAGCCAGACAAGGGATGCGATAAGCGACAACAAAATTAAAGGCAGCAAATACTTAATGTGATCAGCCAGTGCAGGATTCACCAAAGGAGCTGTTTCCCTTACATCTGTGAACATTATTATTGAGGAGTCTTTAGATCTTATAGAATTCACATATAACAAACTTCAGTTTTTTTAAAGAATTGGGACCAGTGAAAGTGTTTTGAAAATGGTTTTGATTGACTTAAACAAATTTTAATAGGCACATACATACTTGACATATGAACATGCAACACACTTCATATAAACAAGAAAAGTAATAGTTGAAATTGTATTATGGTTATCAATAATATTTCTTGATAAGAGTAAACTAAACATTTACAAAATTCAAATTAAATGCACTTCAATGAAAGTCAAAGATGGCCTTAAACATAGGAAACATGCATATTCAATTTTATGTTTCTCATAAATGCTAAATTATATAAGATATCTGCATGAGGTCTCATATGTAAATGATCAGTACAGACAAATGTTCATGCTCCTGTTTTTATTTAAGGACAGTTATTTGGGTTTGGTCATAACATGTATAAATATGATCAAGAGCATTAAATGGTAATTTTCATTTATTGTGTAGACAACAACCCATTTTCAAAGTTCTATTTCCTAGGTGTATACAATTAGGCTTTCTTGAGATTTTTATGTTTGACTAAATATGCATTAACAGATAATGATGAAATGACAGTATGTGGAGCATAAATTCTCAAATGTTAATTTAGTTAACTTTCCTGAAGTAGCTATACACACCCACAGCACTCTTATGTACTTTTATCTATCTCCAGAAACAGCATCCTAAACTACAAGGAACATCGGTAGAACAAGGAGGACATCTTGAGGTCATTTCAGAAATTCACACATTGTTATTCTTATAAGTGAGTCCACACTTAACTTCTGTTTTTAAAAAGAAAATGGACCCTTCAAGCAAATGAATGGTTTAGATATAAAATATATAGTTTCTTCAGGGGGAAAAAAAAAGCAATGCTTCTCAATAGCATTTAGAATGGTTTGAAAGCACTCTCTCCCTAATGTCATCTAGCTGTCACGCGCGCGCACGGCGCACACACGCGCACACACACACACACACACACACACACAGTCACTTACACTCACACATGTACACAGACATTCACTCACACACACATACTCCCTCACACATACACACCATACACATTTACTCACTCATACTCACACACATACACAGACACATTTACACACACATACCTACATACACACACACACACATTCTTGCTGAATGATAGATACATTTTAAAAATAAGCATAAAACTGTACAAAACATTTTGACAATTTTAAATAGTTTTCTACAGTGGCAAGGTTGGACACAGACTCCATGAACCACTGCACAGCCATCTTCTTTCACTAGTTCTAGAAAAATAGAAACAACTAACTTGAGATTTTGAGCTGTCCCTCTTGAGCCCTTTCCTATGAACTCTGAGTTAGGGCTGGGCTCACAGGACCATTGGCAGAATGTTCTGGCTCCTCAGTACCACTGGTGGGCTCAGAAGCTCCTGTAGCTCTGCTTTCTTCCTGAGTTTTGTTCAGAGCACCAGCTGGATGGACACAGTTAGCATCCTGCTTGGCTTCATCCACTTCGTTATGAAATTCAATTTTGTCTTGGCTGTTGGTTTTCTTCACTTGTCCATTCTGGACAGGATAGGTGCTGGCAATGACATCGTAAAGGAACTGGTATTGCTCCTGGTAAAAGAAAGCACCAAAAACTTGCATGATGAAAGTTCTTATGTCCAAAGAAATGTGCAAGCACTAACCGTCACCTTTTAAAAGTCTAGAGGACAATAAGTTCTCTGACATGTTCTTTTTATTTTGCCTTTTTTTTGTTTTTGTTGTTGTTTTTTGAGACAGGTTATCAGGAGCTTTCCAACTGACTTCCAGTTCTCTAGGATCAGAGGAGGTACCTGGTGAACAACACCAAAAAAGGGGCATTCCCCTTTACACATCATGTGATGACTGAGTCCTGGCCTCTGCCATGATGCCATTTTTGTGCCTGTGCTCCTGGCTAACGTGCACACATCATTTATGAAGGCTAGCAGGAATCACCTCATTCAAGAAACTTGCTTGAATCTCCACAAATTGAAGCGAAGTGCCCCATTCACTTTCTATGTCAATTTAATTTTTTGATTATTTCATGCTTATCTGCCTTTGAGTTTCGTTTGTATTCCTCAAGTATTCAAATACTTTTTAAAAATCCGTATGTGTAAACTCAATTCACATGTATGTGAAAGCTTTGTATTTTCAGTGAGAAATTATATCGGGAATAGCAACTCAATTGCTGATGTTCAACTCTGGTTACTATTGCAGATAAAGGGTGCACTGCATAAATGTAACACATACTGCTTCCCATTGTATAACTTTTTGTAGTGCAAGCTAAAGGCCTTCTGATTCTAGGCTGGCCTCAGGATTGTGTTGGTTGGGAGCTATATTGTGACAGTTCCAGGTCTTGACTTCAAGAGGTGGCACATCTCTTTCTGTCCATGCTCTTAATGTTCTGCCATTCTATAAGCTTGAGTTAGCCTTTTGCACATAGCCACTGGCACTCAATCCTGCTATCAAAGGTAAATGATAGTCAGTTGACAATTTACTGGCAGCAGAGATTATTTTAGGCCAGCCAGACCTAAGTGTATCTATTATCTGACAGCAGACATATGAACCTGGGTCTTATCGGATAACCCTGAGGAAACTTAGTAGATCAATAGAATATCTCTGAGATGCCTTGATGTTATTGAAGTCACTAAGTTGGGGGCTGGTTTGTTATACAGCAAGACTAGTTGATAAATGACTGAAAAAAGGAAAAATGAAAGGCATTTAATGATGTAACTACATAACCTGTCACAACAAGTTGCTGAGAAACTCTAATGAGGTCTTATTTATATTGATTACCCTTCATTGAGGCTTAGAATGTAAAAATGAATTGGAAAACAGGAAAAACATAGAAGAGAGTGGAAGGGGAGAATATGTGAATAGAGGAGAGGAGAAAGCAAAGCACCCACACAGAAACCCAGAGGACTTGAAAGTGACATCCAGGGACACTTACATAGGTGCACACCATCCCTGGCCGTGCTTTGCGTAGAGATTTTACCACTTGAAAAACATCAACCACTTCTTCTGTTTCTGCACTTTCCAGAAGATTGAACAAAGCACAAAACAACCCTGTCTGCTGGGATCCATCTCTGCCAAAAGAACAAGAGGGTTTTGTTTGTTTGTTTGTTTGTTTAAGTAGAAAATGAAATAATTTAGCTTTTTATAGTGAAAATGCTATCAGCATATACCCTGAGATACAGGATACGATTTTATTTCACTTCTAACTAGAGGCATCTCTTTCTATTTTTTTTTTTTTAATGGCCAAATGAGCTCCTGTGAATACATTTGGGGAAGACTTACCCCATACATGACTGTGATGCTGCTGATTCTGTGGCTTTGTGAGACATAGATTTGACATTAAAAAAAAAATAGATACTTTCTTCTGTTTAGTGCTTTGTGTCTTTAAAAGCACTTTTAGTAATGTCTTGGGTTGTTAGATCTAATATAATAAGGTCGATTTGATAGGAGAGGAAACCAAGATTTAAGAAACATCAAAGCACGTTCAGGAACAGATGAAACTCAAGTATTAGCCCTGCATTCCCGCTTTTTTCTGCTTCTCCCTACACTATTCAGAGTTTTCTCCTTCTACACCAGTGAGAAAACAATGCTTGAAAGAATTATTCACTAACACAGGACAACTGAATAATCTACCAACCATGGGCGGAAAACGTAATACCACTTCAGGTCAGACCTCATGTGATCAAAAAGTACTCTGCACTAGACCTCACTAAGAAACATCCAGTGACACCCTAAGCAATACACTCGAAGCCCAACTTCTGCTCTTCAGTTTTCTTTCCTCACAAATTTCACTTTGAAAATGCAAATAATCCTGAAAAGGGGTACACTAAGGAGAGCTTGTTCCTGTATCTGTGATGCCAATAATGAAGACTTTTACAACTTGCAAAACCATTTTGTTAAATTTACAGCATTCCTCTTACATTAGGATTGCTTTTAATTTCTCATTTATTTTACTATCCTTTTTCTGTAAAGTTTTCATATTATGCATACTTCCAATATGTCTTGAGGAGAATATGTAGTTGTCTGCCACAGGTGACACTTAGGTGTCTGCTTAGAAAGAATTAATGAAATTAAGTATTATTATTTGTATGAGTGCTTTTGAGGGTTCTCACAGAAATCGGTTTAAAGTCAAGTTGCCAAGCACTGAAATTTCAGTTTATGTTTAAATTAAGGGCAGGTGGGAAGGCTCAGTAGAGAGAGGTGCTTATACTCAGTTCTGGTGACTTGAATTGATTATTGGATCACACAATGTGACAGAGGAAAGTGTTTCTGACATCTGCTTTTCTCTAACCTCCTCATACGTGACATGGGCTGATCCCTCTCTCTCTCTCTCTCTCTCTCTCTCTCTCTCTCTCTCTCTCTCTCACACACACTCTCTCTCTCTCTCTCTTTCTCTCTCTTTCTCCCTCAGTCTCTGTCTCTCTCTCTCCCTCCCCCCTTCTCTCTCTCACACACACACACACACACACACACACACACACACACACACACACACACACACAATTTTGTCAAAGTTTAAAAATAAGTAGCTTAAAGTGTGTTTACTGGAAATAAATCATTCAGCTCTCAGGTTCTGCAATATCCAGTAGAGTGAATGCAATACACATAAGTCTACACATCATGAAATCTGTCAGCCAATCCATTCATACATGTTTCTGTCATTTCCCTCTTCAAATTTACCACATATAACATTCCAGGTCTAACGCTAGGTGGTAGAGAGTCAAAGATTACACGAAATGATATTAAACAACTGCCGGTCCTAGAATATTGCTTTTATAACCTTCGTTATTTATATTGTTACTGTATTTGTGATACAGGTGTATTACTGCACAGGGATTTTCATTGGGTCGCATGTTTTGCATATCAGGATAATAGAATTCAATAGAAATGGAGGAGCCTGCCAACTTTCGAGTACATCCTGTCAGCCCCCTGACCTGCAGTGGACCAGGATCGGTGCATGCTTGTGATACTTCATCCCTTCAGGGCAATTCTTGGGAAGCTTCTGCTTGAGGTTCTGAATCATAGACACCAGTTCTTTGGGTTCTGCAGGAAGCTCTTCCGCACTCCACATAGTACACTGGTACTGGTGCACAGTTCTGGGCTCCTTCCTCTGCAATCAGAGGTGAAGGAAACATTAATGCAAATGAAGCTTAGTCCACTTTATCCTTGGGCAGCTGCATTTTCTTCACACTTGCTTTCAGTCAAATAACTTAGAATTTTTATTCAAAACCATTTTATAGACAGCGGCCTTGATGGCCTCAAATACTATATACTAGTTTGCTATCAGATTAATTGCATCATATGTAAATATCAAAAGAAGTGTTTACCTACCTTAGAATGTCTCAGTTCAAATGTACGGAGAACATAGGCTGGGGACTTGTTGGTGTCTTTCATCACTACTTCCAGGTCTCCGTATGTCTGCTTTCCTTCTCCCCAGTATTGAGCACAGACTTCCTAGATTAAAAAAAAAAGAAGAAGAACAAGACTCATCAGGTTCCATGCAAGCATTGGGTTTGTTCTCTAAAGCATTCAGAACTCCTTCACTCTTCTCACCTCTTTTTTTTTAATTAAATGGAAATTATTGTGTTCTAAAATTGAAAGCTTTATAAAAAAATCTAAAATCTACTTCAAATATAGTGAAGATCCTTTCACTGTGCAGTGTTTGCTTGGGAGTGATCAAAGGATCCAAGGGGAGCTTTATCAGCTCTGGGAGAGGTGTCTGGGATTTGTCCCACTTTTTAAACCCCAATGATCTAACCTCTTCAAAATTCTATAGAATGAGCTGACATCAGCTGCGACCTTTCCAACAACTTGGGCCCCACTATTCCTCCACTGGTCCTTGAGAACAGAGTTTGTGTTGTTCCAACACTTCACCCAGAATCTTGATGGCCAACTCTATGAGAAGCTACATTGAGGCAGCTTCTAAATAAAGTATCAGACTAGAGAGAAAGGGAACCACACATCTCTACAAACTAGCATCCCATAATTGCTGACAACACAGAGGTCCACTGGTGGGAGACAAAGGTAGAGGGGGGAACTGGAGATGTAGAAGAATGGAGAAGGTAAGGGATGAAAGTCAGAGACAGAGAAGAGAGAGAAAAGAGGAATGGACAGAACGGATCTATAAAAGAGAGAGGTAGGAAAAGAGAAGCTGGAGATGAAGACAGAGACAGTGAGAGATCGTGGTGCCTGCTTATGAGGATTTTCACTAAATAAGCCTTACCATATAGCAGAACTAAAATTCTATTAAATGATCTACCTTCAGGGAATTTTAATGGTATCTCTAGGTACTGAGGAAAATACCAAACATATGTCACATGGATTAAGTGAAAAGTAAATGTACATGGTAAGTGTATTCTCAGTTATAGAATTTAATGACAATAATATCACATGGGAATGAAAAAGGAAGGATATAGCTGAAGATTTCAAAAAGATTTGTCTTTCTAGAAGAATGGGGTTAGGAGAGACAATGAGGGTCATTTAGGTACAAAGGATGTTTGCATATAGAGAATGCCAGATGGATGCTAAAAGCTCTGTACATAAAAGCACTTGTCAGGAGTGGAGAGTGGGTTTTACCATATAAATATAGGACAAACATAGAAAGGCATATCCTTGCACCATGTAGGTTCCCTCTCCCTGCACCCAGGGATTGAAAAATGTCAGCACCCAGACATAAGATAATGGAGCCAACCTAACAATGGCCCCAGGAACACTAATGAGGTGAAGTGTCACAGTAGGATCAAAACATGGAGAACACAGCAATAAACAAGGAATCCAAGAATGGAGAATGTCATGACATGGTCAAGGGTTTTCTAGCACCATGTTCTCCAAAGCACATACCTGGTCTCCATTTGTTAACTCTGTCAACATCACAATAACCTTGACCTTTCTTTGGAATATCATCTGCCAGAAGTCACCAACAGTCTCTTTCAGTGGCCCCTGAGTGGCGATCATCATTTCAGGTTTCCAGTAACTCTAAAAAAAAAAAATCACAAAAGTGGGAATTTGTTAGTGCTCCTATAAAAAAGAGAGCAACAGACTCAAACACTTGGAAAAATAGTTGACTTGGTATCATTGCCATTAACAAAGTTAAGACTCTCAAGTCCAAGAAAAAGGTAGTATCTATTCATAAACTAGTTGATTCACAGCTAATAATGAGAAATTAGAGTTACAATATGCAATTCTACCTTACAAGAATAATTTTTCATCTAAAAATCTTTTATCTCTATTAGTTATTTTAATTGTAAAAATGTGTGGGAAAAAGTGTCCTTGTCTCAACTGCTGACAGTATGCTATCCAAACAGACAAGCAGGACAAAAAGAAAGGACTGCTGATCCTTGCCAAGACTAGGAGGGCTCTTTGGAAAATCCTGCTTCACAGATGAGTCTGTCAGATATGCTAGACCCATAGGCCAAAGATAGATGCCCCAACTTTACAGAGGAATTTTGGGTAACTGTCCAGGAAGCCAGCTGTTTCTGTCATTTCTCACATTTTTTGGAAGTCGCTTGTTTGCACTTCCTTCTTACTCAGTTAATATTATTTCTTTCTCGGGTCTCTGCGGGAGTTGAAGATTAGAAAGCTATAGTTAGAGTTTTCCTTGTTAAGAAATTCAGAAAAGAAACTCACTAAAGAAGTGTGAAGTGTGTAAGTTTGAAAGACATCAAAAGATAGTTTTGGTAATGCAAATTAGGATAGAAGATGAATTAGATACAATCCTTTGGATTCACAAAGATAGGATAGTTACTAAGAGTATTTTATTTGAATTTGTCATTCAACAACTAGACATTGTTGATATATGCATTGCCTGTATATATTTTATATAGTTATTATACTTATTGTATATAGTTTTTCTTATATTAATAATAAGCTTTTTTATTTTAGATCAAAAAAGGACGAACTGTAGTGCTATTTTATTTGTGCTCTAACAAACAGAGCTTGCCTGAAAATCTGAAGGAGGAGCTAGCCACTAGTTAACCACAGTGGTCTGGAGGTCTGTACAGACAGGAAGTGATAGAGCTGGGCAGAGAGAGGAAGGAAGAAGGACAGGTGGAGAGTGGAGCTTGTTCTCTTTCAGCAGAGGATTTCGTAGGAATAAGTACTAGTGGCTTATTGCCCTACTTCTCTGATCTTTCAGCTTTTACCCCAATATCTGGCTGTGGGGTTTTTATTAATAAGACTTTTTATCAATTTGTGTTGTAAAAAATGAACCAACAAAAGCATATAAAATTATCCTTATCATCTATTTTAACTTATGTCTGTAGATTTTCTCATAGCATAGCACAAGTAAGATAATATTCACTAAAATGTAATTTGTAGGAAGATATAGAGAAGAAATAAATCCAACTAAATACTTAAGTATTCACTGGATCCTGCATTTAGTTTTCTGGTTTATTTGTTGATGTTGTTGTCCATAAGGTATATGACATAAACTCATTGGAGAGACATTCAAATGCTGACATTTGACTATCAAGACTAATAAGACCAGTGCTGGGGTGGTCACAATAATAGTAACTAATTCTAGTTATCTGAGCTAAAAGATTTTCACTGTATCATTTGAATTTAATTTTGCTAATTTGAATAACTAATGCTTTATAATATTTATATTTATTCTAATTTTATTTATAAAACTAGTATGTTATTATGTTTAACTTAAAATATAAGCAATATCATTGTCTTGCCCTGAAATAACTGATAAAGTTTTAACCCTTTCATGTTAATATGTTTAAAATGGCATTACCAGGTGAAATTTTTGTGCCTCTGAGTATGTGGTTATCACTGAGCTTGTCAACTATGTATAATTTTGCCTAAGCAATGGACATAACAACATAGACACAATCTCAAAAGGGACAGATCCTGGTTTAGAAGTGTAGGTACCCACCATCACAAATGATGCATTGATGTATTTGCTGGTTTCCTCTGAGTCACTGTCATCATCAGAAGACTCCTCTGATTCAGGTTCACTCTCTTTGCTCATCTCCAGCTCATGCTTAAGTGGCACTCTGTTAAAGTCATCTATGTAAAAACAAATAGTAGCAAGTCTTCCCAGGAAAGTAAGCAGGGCTGAGGACTGAGCTCACCTACAGAGAATGCTCTCTAAGCATGAGCAAATTCCAGGGCTCAATGGAGAACTCAAATGAAAAAGAATCAAATTTCAGACTTACAGACATGTAGAAATGAAAAGGAAATTCAGAATTAAATGTGCTGATCTAATGGCAATAATAGTCTAATCATTAATTTACTCAGTGCTTAATGATTAAAATTAGTTTTGGAAGTCTAAAAAAGAAGAAAGTACCCAAAAGATTCCAGTAATAAAAGCTCATGTCATGAACAGTAGCATCATTGTGTTCTAATGGATTGTTCATTGTTTGATATGCACACCTAAGTGGTTTGTGGACTATCACTGTTCTGGTTAATAAAACTTTAAAAAAAATCATAACTTAGATTCTTGTTTTCAATTTTATTCAATTAACATTAAATTAACAATTTCTACTAAGTACATTCTTCAGATTAATTACTATTTAATCTAATTTTATTTAGTGCTAAAGCATTTCTTGTTTCTCAATATTTTAAATTAGTAAAATCCCAGTTGATGATGTATTTAACTACATTACTAGCAATTGCATAATTTAAATGTATTAACAAGGACCTCTGCAGAAATTAACTAGGTCAGCCATATGCTGATTTGATTTATCTGGTTGTCTTGTTTACTAGCTTGGCTGATATTTTACCCGTGCTAATTTTGGTACAGGCAGCTGGATGCAATCAAAGCAGTTCCAGGTGTGATCCCATCAATATGTGTAAAGAGAATTAAAGCCTTAAATATGTTCATATTTCAATGTGGTAAATTTAGTGATTGACAATATATTGAACATTTCTATCTTTCTCCAACCTCTCAGATATCAGTGATAAAGAGAACAAATGACTGTTAAAATCTCTGCTGTTTGGTGATTACCTGGACACATAATAAAGATAAAACTAAAGGAGAAGAAGCCTTTCTTTGCCCCAGCTCAGAGGCTTCATCTTCTAATAACCTATTTCTGTTTTATTGTTTTTTCAAATGTGTGTGTTGTTGGGGGAAAGAAAATACACTTAATACTGTCCATCTTTATTGAAAATATTGGGATCCAAATAATCTGCTAAACTAAAGTTTAGCTAGCCCACATACAACTTAAAATTTTCAATCAAGTGCATGTCTTACATTAAGTAAGTCCAAGCACAGCTTAACTTTATCTGATACAAGATATGAAAGTAAATTACTTACATGGAACAACATTAGAATTCCTGTTTTTCTTTTTGTTTTCCTCTTGATTTCCAATGTGCTGTGTCCTCCAGCTCCTGTATGAGGGAAGTCTCTGGGGAAAAAAAAAAAAAAAAAAAAAAAAAAAACAGAAAAATCCTCCTTTAAAATCTAAATATTTCCTTAATTACTGTAGCCTAGATATCACTAAAAGACAAGAATTTCATCAATGCCTGTGAAATTTGTGTAACTCCCCATGAGTGACAGTTTTTAAATTTGACTCTGAACCTTTCCTTTTTATTGCTCACACATTTAGTAGCTTTGATATGTCGAATTGGGGCTGCAAAATGACATTTATACCTAATAGAATCTGCTTCTGCTTCTTAGTTAAGAGATTCTTGATAGCAAGGTAGTATAGCTTGTTCTTACATCAGATGAAACCACAAAACACATATTTTCATTATTATCCATCTTGCAATAGCAAATTATTTTAAATGAATAGGTCTGGGTCAACAAGAAAGGTATGCAGAGGATGTAAGACCCAATCCATTGGGCAACAGAGCAAGTATATAAAAATTCAAACTCATTTGAAAAACTGTCATTTGAAAAGAGATGCTTACACAATGAGAGCCTTCATAGCAGTGGATCTCAGCTATGCTATCTAGGGAAGTATTTTCCAAATCTCAGCCATGGAGGCATACAGAGCAGCTGCAGCTGTGATCAAAGAGGTCCAGGTTGCATCTCCAGCTGACAAAGGAACCTGGCATTATCCAAGTGATGCTAATTTTGCAGGCATGCAAGATGCAAGGGTGTGGATGTTTCCAATAAGGTTCCAAAAAGCCACTGAGTCCAGTCAATGTGTAGAAGTGTTAGATGCCCTGCATGGAATTCTGGAGTGATCTGGTTGTGAAGCTGTGAGGGGAAAACCTAAGTTGCAATGGAGACTTGAGGATATTGAAGATGTCTGACAATATAAGCAAGTTGCCAAGTGGGTGGTGGTAGCTAGAGGTTCTGTGATCCAACCCTGAGAACAACCTCTTCCATTATGCTTTCTCCTCCATAATGGACTAAACCATCAAACTATGAGCCAAACTGAACCTTTCTTCTTTTATTACCTCCCGCTTTCTCTCAACTGTAAGTGGTCTTTTTTATTGGTACCTGGTCACAGCAATGAAGAAGGTAAGAAACACAGAAAAACAGTTACCTTGGAAAACACCATATCGTGTTGTGAGAGGCCACCCAACAACCACTCCCCTCAAGTTGTAAGAACCTAATATTCTGAGTGGAACTAGTGAATCATCTTCCAATAGTGAGGTATGAAGGATTGTTTACTCTTCAATCCCTGAGTCTTTCACGTGCCCACAAGCCTAAGTCTCTCAGTGCAGCTGACAGTGTCCAGGGAAGCATAATAATAGCTAGATGAAGAGGCTACTGGTGAAGAGGCCACTGACACTTCCTAGCAGAATAAGTGAGGGCAGGATCCCAGGGCCAACCGCATGTGATCTTGAATAATGCTAGATTATGCCAGAAATGGACGGTTAGCTGAAAGGAGGGCTCCATGATGTAGCTTCCTTGAGGTCCTTATCCATGATGGTATAGAATTTTGCACTGATCCATTTAGCTGGAGACATCTATACTATTTAGCCCTTTACCTATACTCTACAAGCAAGCCCAATAAATATGCTAGTTCCTTAAGTGAACTTGGATGAAAATGTGACTTTTGTTTTCTGTTGGGTGTCCTATCTGGGGTGAACAGAAGTCTGTTCATTTTCTACAATAAAAGCTAATGCAGCACTGTGGTATCTTAGCAAATACCTTTCTCTTGACCTTCTGATGTCCATGATCCGTCCTCAGCAAGAATGTATCCTGATCCTCTTTTCCCAAAAGTTTCTTTCCTTTCCTTTTTACACCAAGGAGGTATCACTGATACCACCAAGAAGCTGAATCATTGCCAATCTTAAATTTCTTGCCTCATAGTTTGAATAACAATTACATATTCTCTTTGCTCCCTGCTTCCACTTGCAAACCATTTATACTAATTTCATATTCACAAAACCCAATGAATTTAATTTTCTTACTTTCCCTCATATTATAGTACTCATTATTCAGTGTCATTCACTCAGAGGCATCAGCTGCCAATTTCAAGATCTCCCGACCTCATTATTTTTAGATCTGGCAAGTAATGGGCTCTGTCCCACAAGATGCTCATCTCCTTGGTCAAACCAGCATTGATGAAATAATCTACATAGCCTTGCTGTAGCTTGATGCCTTATTCTCACCTCCTGGGATCATTCTTTCTACTCTCCACCCATCCAGTTTCACCATTGCACCTTTGTTGATTTTATCACAAACGTGACATCATGTCTAAACTAATTACTTGAACCATCCATGTTACCGAAAATTACTCTTCTTCCTAGTCATTATTCCAGCAACTTTGTCCTATAAATTTGTGTGTTTATCAAAGTCTCCAACATACTGTTCTTATGACTTTCTTTCTTGATGACTATGTGACCCCTTCTTATGTCATCATCCATTGCTATATACATTCATTTGCAAAGACCATCAACTCCTTTGCTGTTATACTTTCACATAAACACTTTTTAGATCACATGGGTTTACACAACCTCTGTCCCCAGAGAACTCAATCAAAACCACTGAATGACACTTTTTCAATTCATGGCCATAAACATCAGGTGATCACACAATAATTTCTTTCAATCTTATTATCTTCAAAATTATCTTTTACACTTTCCACCTTCTCAAACATTAAGATCTGTTTTGCCTTCCTTCCCCTGATTTCTCTCAACTCTCCACTAGTGATTTTACTTTACAATTCCTCCATAAATTAAAGGCAGTTGGGATTGGAGTAATGTAATAATAGTTTGATATGATTGTCATGTGTAGTAGACATATTTTGGAACACCCTGCCCTTCTCCACAAATATGTACAATTATGTGTCAATTATATGTTTTCAATATATTATTTACTAAAGGAAGGATACTTGTTGAAGAGCTGCTTCCACTTTCTGACATCCCATCACATATGCCAGCCACTCTGCATCTCTCCCCTCATTCTCTTTTGTCTGCTGGTCTCCAGTCTCTACACTCTATCTGCTTGGATGGAATAATGCTACAGTCTCTACATTCTGTCTGCTTGGATGGAGTAGTATTTCCAGGTCTCTCCCAGACCTCCCCTGTATCCACTTGCAAAGCACTTTGACTCTTGTACCTACAAATGTCCTTGGTACCCAGCAAAAATTCAATCATACCTGTTCAGTGAAAAACAAATCCCTCTTTCTTTTAGTGACTACACATACAAATATTTACCTTGGATATATCAGCTTCACCAGACAACAAGTATTTGTGTGTGACTTAGTGGGCTTGTGGTCAGTTCATCAGTTCAAAGGGAAAGAGAATAATGCTAAAGCTTCCTGCTGCTCAATCTTGTGCTATGTCTGATAGTCGCCCACTATAGGGAAGATGGTAGAACTTGGGATCATTAGATGCTGCCTATCCTCCAAGCTCAGTCCCACTTTCATCCTAACTAGTCAAGTGGTCTCCATCTGATTAAAACGTCTATCCCTTCTCTTATGAAACTGAATGTCTCAGTAAATTGGAAATTACAGGTGGAAGAGAAAATTCACACCACTTTTGACAATGCAGTTGCTTGAAAATGGTCATGTCTACCCACTGAAATAACAGAAGAATACATCTCCTGTTGGCTTTCAGAATAACCACTTAATTGTGGTGATATTGTGTTCCCCAAAATATTGTTCACCCTCATAAACTTATCTGGGATCAGAGAAAAGAGTAGCCACTAGATATAGAGGCCAGAAAATGGTGGCACACACGCCTTTAATCCTATCACTTGGGAGGCAGAGATCCATCCGGATCTCTGTGAGTTTAAAGTCACACTGGAAACAGCCAGGCATGGTGACTCACGCCTTTAATCACAGGAAATGATGGCAAAAGCAGAAAGGTACATAAGGTATGAAAACCAGGAACTAGGTTGGTTAAGCTTGTAGGCTTTTGAGCAGCACAGTTCAGCTGAGAGGCATCCAGTCTGAGGAAACAGTATCAGCTGAGGAATTGGCAAGGTGAGGAAGCTGTGATTTGTTCTGTTTCTCTGATCTTCCAGCATTCACCCCCAATACCTGGCTCCAGGTTTGTTTTTATTAAGACCCTTTAAGATTGGTGCTACACTTACTTATTCTTTAGGTTCTGTCTACCAGCTCCAGGCAGTTCAACTTCCTAATCAGTTGTAAAATCTTCTAATTATTTCCTTTTGAAACCAAAACCAGATGCAGTGTTTAAAGGTAAGATGTTACATTGCCTGTGGGAGACCATTTTGTGGCTATTGTGAATATTCTGAAACTCTTTATACAAGCTCAGTGAAGCAAGAGTTGTAGACTCAGACTTCAGGATTTAAACAAGCCTCTTACATAACTGGTTTATGAATTCAGACATTTTTTTAAAGAACTCTCAGAGTCTTTGCTTCCTCATCTGTGCTCCACTGATTTGTAGCCAAGTAACTGGCAAGGACCTGGAAAATGGGCTGCATTCCTCAAAGCTACTTCTAGCCATTGACATTGTTTGTGACTGTTGTTACCTGGAATTCAGCCTCCAGAGGAGAGGGGTCACTGGGTGGATCTCTCTTCTTCATGTTCTGTAGACATGAATGTAACTCAGACAAGTTCACTTCTGTTTCCCCAAACTGATTGTATTCCACTAATGCTTGATGGATCAAGATATATTGTGCCTGCAAAAGCAAAGAATACCACACATAACTAACATATACTGTAGAGCTCTACATGTCATATGCAGCTGAAATATGCATATATACAAATTTTTCCACATTGGGAAGCTGTGTGGGAATAAAAGAATATTGATATTTGTGGCATATAAATAGTCTCAAAACTGTCATATTTTCTCGAATATAAACAAATTGCATTTTGGAGTAAAATTCCAGAAAAAAAATAGCTCATCAAATAGAGTATCCATTGTTTGTGGCTTTCATTTTATGCCTAGATTTTTCATTAGCTCATGTTCTGTTACTTCCTTCAGTGTTTAATATTGAGATTGAAATTAATATTATTTAAAACTATAATAGTTTTCAATGTAAGTCAGCAAAATTGGTTGATATCCTATAGAACATTTTATTCAAAGTTTTTATAGCGTTTCTCTTCTGTAAAGAAAACTATTTACATCTAGTTCTGCTAAACCCAAATTTAGCAATTCTAAACATCTTTGTTATCTCCTTTGAGTCCTTTTTTGTTTGTTTGGTTTTGTTTAAGGAAATGATATATTTGTGATAAACCTTTTAAACTGGCATCTCTAGTTTGGCACATCTTTTGACTTCGATTATTTTCTGAGTATCATTCTATTTTTACAAATCTGAATGCATGTCTATTTATCTACAGACACAAAAGTACATGAATTTCACTGTTACTGATTCCCCTGTGGTTTCCATGTCTGCATCAGACCAAACAGGGAGACACACACTGGGCTGTTCTTTCCAACACTGTGTGTCATTTGCTATGATTTTTTCCCATTCCCCACTATAGGCATTTAGATTATTTCCAATATTCTGTTATTCTAGCTATGCTAAATCCAAGGAGCATTCATACATCTCTTTTTGGTTATGGCCATTTACACAGGCAAACTTGTACTGTTCTATCTCTTCCAATTACCAAATGCAACAGTGCATGTTCCAAATGTGTCTAAGTGCTTCAATTTATATTTTCTTTTCACCCATTTTTTTGTTGTTGTTATATGAGATACATATTGACTTTATCTCAGCACTATTTTCATTTTGTGGATAGTTGATCTTAGGCATAAAAAGATTTTAAAATATCCAACAGTGTATATAATAAAGCAATTCAGGGCCTATATTTGAATTTCTGAACTCTAGTCTAAAGAACTAGGGTTTTGCAGAATGTGGTGGTTCCTGCCTGTTAGCCTATCACTTGGGAGGCTGAGACATGAATTCTGCTCCAAATTCCAGGTCAGGTAGGCTGCACAGTGAGATTGTATGTGGAAAAACAAACAAAACAAAAGATGCTCTTAACCCCTATACTATTCTATCTGCTCAATGTTATGAAAAGTTCCTCTTTCTCATCATAAATGACTTCACTGCTTGGGGAATATCTTAAGCTTATATTTATTCTGATGGTGATTAGCTTGTTTTAGTTCTCAGAAGTTAAAATATCTTCTCCATACACTTTTTGAAGTTGTAATGATAAGTATTTATTTTACACCCCTCACTACTGCCCCCTGAAGATCTAAGTTATCAAACAATAATAAGCCTACTCATGAAAAGTTTGACTGTACCTCCACTTGTACCATCAGACATCTCTGTCGCCTTAGCTTGACGACATAACCATAGACATCCACTTTGCCCTCTGCTTCCAAGCCTTCCAGCATGGCATCAATTCCAATGTAGGTGCCTGTGCGCCCAACACCAGCACTAAGGGGGCAAACAGAAAAGTGAGGTGAGAGGTATACCAGATGGCTCAGTGCATGAAGGCGCTTGACTGACAGAACTGACCTGAGATTGATCCCTGAACTTCACTTAAAGGTGGAAGGAGAGAACTGAATCCATAAAGCCATCCTCTATCCTAATACCACATACACACACACAATTTTTTTAAAGGAATATAAATATGAGCCACGTTCACAAGGAAAAATTGGAGTAGCCATCAAGGGTACCTATTTACCTATTGACATTCAGGCCCTTGTTATTTAATTCACAAATTGTAACATCCATTTATGCTCCCACAAATGTATGCAATTACACAATGTCAATTTATAACAACAGTTATTTGAGAAATGAATATAAGTTTATTTTAGCAGATTATTGACAAAACAGCACTAGTCAATAAATGTCCCTAGCTGCCCAATAGAAGGTTGTACATAGCCACAAGCACTCTTGCCCTGAAGTCTTTACCTGCAATGCACCACAATAGGACCACTGAAGAAGTTACTGAAAGCATTAACCCTCCTTCGAAGTTTGAGGAGCAGGTGGGGGTCTTCAGGAACCCCATGGTCTGGCCAGCTGGTAAACTGAATATGAGTCACATCTCTTCCAGTTGCTTTCTCTTTTTTCTAGTCAAGAGATATTGCATTCTTTGAGATGGTTTCTTTCAAAGCAAACTCAGTGATATGAATATGTAAAAAAAGAGGATCTGTACAATAGGTTCCTCATGTAACCACCCCCAAACCTTTGCCTCAGACACTTTCTTCCTTGGTTTTCCAATTTTCTGTCCCATGAGAAGTCACACTAAGACTCACATGTACTACCCAGTAAACCAGTGACTAACAGAGCAAGGAAGAGTAAGGAAAGTGGAAACTTTTCAGACTTTCTGTGCTAAGAAGTCAAAGTTTAAAAAACAATAATAAACTAAAAGAGAAAGACTTAAAAAGCAAGCAGAGATATGTAGGTGGAGTTTTGGCTACTAAGTAAACACTACACTCACAGCTTTTTAGAATGTATCTGCTTGTTTTCCCAGCAAGCAGGACTATTTCCTACACGTAGAAAGTAAAATTCATTATTTGGTTTGCATTCCGTACTATGGATTATCACATAGAGAATTGCCCACTTTCAAGAGATAAATACTATAATGTTCTGATTGCAAGTCTCCAATAGAAATTATAAAAATCCATTAAGATAGATACCTCAGAATAATCACAGTGACCAGCTAGGCATAAGCCCCTAAACAGCTCATATACATATGCATTTTTCTATTGGCCATAGATATGATTGTTCATTCCCCCAAGACCAGAACAGGGAGTGACATCATCTTAGCAAAAAGGCGGTAGAAGAAATACCCAGCAATCCTGGGTTCTCGCTTTCTGTCCTCCTGAAGAAAATATATCTGAGCTTTGCACAAATAAAGTTCAGATCACCAAAACACTCCAATGAATAGAATTCAAAGAAAAGTTAAACTAAAATACCTTAAATTGCACTATTAAGGTACACATGGTAAGCCAAAGAGCCCACATATTTAAAGTGTGTTTGTTACATTTAGAGTGGTACACCATCACTATCTAATGATAGAATATTGTTGTCACTATAAAATGAAAGCATGAACCCATCTGACTCCCCATTTTGACACCCTCAGCCTAAGGCAGCCACTAATTTATTTTCTGCATTTGTAGGCTCCTCTATCTGGAATTTTCCTGAAAATGGGATTGCATAATAAGAGATGACCTCCATTTCAACTCTTCCCAAGGCCATGCTGACCTCATTCTCTACTGAACAGAATACTCTCTCTCATAACTGTATAATTATAATTTAGTACTTCTTTTAATGCTCATGTAGTGTGCCATCTTTAAAATATGCTTTCCACAATGCAGACAGACTACTGACAAGCAAGATTGTTTTTCCACTTAATAACCTCATCACTGACTTAGCACATCTTGTGGACCCTCTTGTTACCACTTCAGAGGTCCAGCATGAGAGCTGCTTGTGAGTGGTGTAGACAAACAATCCATCAATCAGCAATTTAAATTTTATTCTGACAGCTTTCATGGTTGTTTCAAGCTGGCTCCTTCTCCAAAAGATCACTAAAAATAATTTTTCCCAGATGTGTTTTAGTTCCTCACATTTAATATTCCTTAGCTGCACTTTTATAAAAAGCCATACCAAGCCAAAAGTTACATAATGAAATAAACTCACATGTGTGATGATCAGCTTCTGAATGATGTAATCGGGACATCTTTTGTGTTCATTGATCTTCACAACAACATCTCTGTAAGCCCGGGTGCCTTCCTCCATGCATGGCCAGTATTCTGCACACTTGTTCTACAGTTTAAAAAAATCATTCATGACTCCAGTGTATCATAAAACAGTTTCTGCTTACTCCTAAAACACCAACAACCAAAAATCTATTCAACTGAAATTCCCCCAAATGTTTGCATAATCTTTTTTTTAAATAATATGTACACCTTGAACTGGAATGTGTTCTATTTCCCACTAATATTTCTGGATGGATCTGTCTTAACCAATCAGTAGAAGGGCAATCTGCTCAGTCCTTACCACCTATTACAAGAAGATTAGGAAAATGATTAGGAAAAGTGATGTGCTTACAAGCAGTCACCGTCAGGCTCAGGAAACCAGAGGCTTTTACTTCTCTCAACACTGAATTATGTGAGTGACCACTGTCTACCCAAGGTCAGTTTTGCTGTGGCCATTCACAAATAGTTGTAAAGTTGACACATTACAATGTATGGAACTTATCACAATGCCAAATAAAAGCCTCAAAATCAATTCACTTGAATATTACACACCACACACACACACACACACACACACACACACACACACACACACACGGACCTATGTACACACACAAACTCTGCATACAAATTTAGGTTTTCTACCCACTTGAAAATGTAAATAAAATGTTAACAAGGTTAAAACAGTTAAAACGGAGAATTGTTTATATTACAAATACCAGATGCAGCTCAGCATTTCCTAAGTTCCAACCTCAGCCTTCTGACTCTTACCCTGTTTCCTTCTTCACATCGTGTGACCATGACAATAACTGTGGCTTTTTGTTCCCAGATCATCCTCCAGAAGTCATCGACCGTTTCATCCCGGGGTCCTAGAAGTTAAGTACAAGTTACAAAATGCTTTCTCGGAAATGCTATGAAAACAAGTTTTCCGGAGTCACTCCAGGATTTGATATTCATTACCTTGTGCAGCAATGTATTTCCTTGGTTCCTTGAAGCCCTGATCAGAACACACAAAGGGAAGAGTCATTTATAGAACACTTATTCGCTTAACATGCAAAATTGTGAATCAGAGGAAGTTGATATAGCTCTAGCATGGTTGTAAACACATCTGGCCATTTTCAGTGTGTGGGTATGGGTGGGGTCATTAAGGTACAACACGGCATTTAATGGTGCTGAAGAGGTTAGTTATCATTCACAAACAGCCTTCGTGACCTGCATGTATTTTTGCCATGTACTCCAAACAGCTCTTATAATTAGACTTCATCTCATCTGGGATGGTGCAGCAATTAGCAAGACGAATCAAGACTTTCCTTGTTTATAATCCACTTGCCTTGCTGTACTTCCTGCTATTTGAACCTTTCACCAGCCATGGGGTTCTTTTTTCAGAGTTTTACCCAATTTCTTGCAATAAATCCCTCTGGGAACACACCTACACTTGCACATATTAACTATTGCTGGAACACGTTTTGTATTCCCTAGAGTCCTTTTATGCCATTCCAGATATGAAAAATAAAAACATTCATTATCTGTAATGACTGCTTTCTCTGCTCCACTGACTAAGACAAGGAAGCAGTGCAGACACAGATAAAATATGCTAATTCCTTGCAAAATACTCTCAAGCACTTTTGCCTTAGTGAAAGGGAAAATTCCACAGGAAGAGGTAGCATTGCCATTGAGAGAAACTTTGCCCATCAGGTATATGAATCCTCACTTAATTTCAGTCAGATTCATAATAGTATCAGTCATTTGCATCTATTCATCAAGAACATGCTGAGCAGCTACAGTTTGTCAATAACCTACCTAGGAGCTGACAAGATCTGCTTTCCAGGAGATTGGAGCTCAGTTGGAGAAACATGAGTATAACTTGATCCCATCATTATCATACATATTTGAACAGAATACATAGGCTATTTAGAGTCTACCCAAATCCTTACAAAATCTTTAGTATTGCCATGTCTTCTCTCCATTACATTCCTTTGAAGGACAAGGCATTTGGAAAATAAACTTGGGTACTCTAGAAAACAACAACAACAACAACAACAAAAAAAACAAACAAACAAACAAAAAAACACCTGGCCGATAGTAATGGTTGTGGCTTGCAGAGGTCACTCGCCAAACTCAGTTAAAATGATGGTGAAAAGTATGAAACATGACTGAGTTATCTTGAGAGGCCACTCTTCACAGCTCCAAGTGTTGCTTGCTACTAGAAACAAGCTTTGCAGAGTACATGTAAAGCAGGAATAAGAGCTTATATTATGGAGATCATTCACATATTCAGGAAAAAAATATGTCAACTCTGTTAGATTCCAGGGTATGGTTTTAAGTAAGAATATGTAAAGTGTTAGGTATCAAAAATACTTGATGAGAGACAAGTTTCGGGTGTTATCTTAAGAGAGCACCTAGAGATACAATCCCACCTCTGATTCCCCTAGAAAAACTGGGAATGTTTCACAATCAATTGTGAGAGTTATTTAATTAATACATGGAAATCACTAAAAATGATGACTGATAAACAGCAAATGCATTTAGTAAATTACAGTATGTTACCAAATATTCATAATCATTTATGTGAATAAGTTAGCTCTGGAAAACCATACAATATCTCAAAAAGTGACTTTACTAATGACTAAAACATGGATGCCAAAGGTTTATCTTTCTCGAGTGATTCAACTAGAAAATATATCTAAATTAGTTTAGTCTTTTACATAGATTGTGTGTAGTTGAATTCTTGTTCCCAAATTTTATATTTACTTGAAACCCCAGAATGTGCATTTAAATGAAAATGGTGTCTTTGGAGATCTGAGAATTCAAATAATGTCACAGAGTGCAATGACCAGTGTCCAAACAAGTGAAAGGGGCAGGTCATGGAAACAGAAGAGCTGGAACAGGCAAGAAGGCCATGAAGTGGAGGCAGAGACTGGAGAGAGGTAGCCATTAACCAGTAAGGACGGGGATATCTAGAAGCCTCTAGAAGCCAAAAGTTGACCACATAGAATTTTTCTTCCAGAGAGTGTGAGAGATATCTTGCTTTGAGATTTTTAGGTTCAAGAACTCAGAGAATCGATTTATGTTATTTTCCTGGTACTAATTTGTGATATTTTATTATGCTAGATCTCAGAAATTAATTCCTGAAAAAAATATATATATATAATAAGGTGAAATTTGACTTTCTACTTCAATAAAACTTTACACATTTATATAAGCAAAACAAAAATAATAATAATAACAAAAGGACCTCAGTTTCAACTGCCCACCTTTTAGAAAAACTTTGAGAATTATGCATAAATCAGCATATATCATATCATAACATATACTTTGTCAAGTACTTGAATAATTAATTATGTTAGGAATGGATTATAAGTTAGAGCAACTGCCATGTGGAAATTTTAAAAAGTATAATTATATAGGTTCCTTGGATCTGAAACTCCTCTTTTAGAAATCTATTCTATAGATATATTAAAACCTACTGGGTAATAATATGAACCAAGAAGGCACATTACATCTTTCTTTGTAGTAGTAGAAATTTATAAAGCACACTTAATGTTCATTATTTATATCATGAATTACCACAGAAACAAAAAGACACAAAAACTTTCTAGGTCTGAAGTAAGCAAACTTTGGCTTGTGATGTTTAATCTTTGTTCTTTTTTATGTATTTTAGTTGTTTGTGTGTCTGCATGCACAAATTTACAGAAAATAATACAGGATACATATCATTTGAATATAATATTTGTAATAAGCAAGCCTTAGTGAATACTGGAGTTTTACTTTTCTAATAAGAAACTCCATGTAAACAATGAAGACCTTCCTGATGAAAGGAAATACTGGCTAGACTGGGTGAGGAGATGTTCTCAGCCATATGTGGTTTTCTACTGTGTAAAATTCTTTAACTCCACAAAGCATACATATTTAAAAATTATATATGCCACACTTTAAAATGTTGTCACAAATTTTATCAAGATATTTACAGTTTGGATAACTACAAGGGAGAGATTAATAGCATCAATGGAGTAAGCAAGTACTGCAATGCCCTATATAACAGAAGCACAACAGTTTGGGGTCAGGCAGACCTGAGTCACATCTCGGTTAAAACATTTACTAATTACATCAGTCTCATAATAACTAAAGAACCTGAACCTCCCATTTCTCACATATATAGTAGGCAAAGTGTGCTCAGCTGAGGAAATGTAGAATTCTCAAGAGAAATGCATAAGAGATCATTCAGCTTAATCCACACCAAGGAGTAGATTTTTATTCTCACTAAGAAGAAATCCCTATTCTACTTCTAGCACCAGCAAGCATACTTGTTACAATTTTTGTAAACTTTAGTGATTTTATTATTGGTGTCAGAGATGTTTTGGGCTTTACTTAAATATTTCTAATAATGTCTCTAATTTTTTTGTGAAAACAGTGGAGGAACTAAATCAAACACATAGATACAAAGAAAATGAACATATCCAACAACCCAAAGTGTCTACAAGATAATCCCAGGTATTTACTCACATCAATGTAGCTGGCATTTATGTAGGTGGACCCTGCATCTCCGTTTATGTCAGAGAGTTCAACCCGGTTATAATCATCTATTTAAGAAAAGAAAATTTTAATACTGAAATAGTGAAGAGTCATGCAGTGTCAACATATAGAAACTCAGTTCCCTATGTGTACTCACAGGGAAGGATGTCAACGTAACGGTTTTTATTCTGGTTGTGGGGCTTTCGGGCATCTTTGATAGAAAACTTGCTGAATACCCGTGGAATGCTCTGGAAGACACAAAGATTCTTGAGGTTACAGAAGATTCCAAGAAAAAAAAGAGGAGAAGGAAGGAAGGAAAGGATGTAAGTTAGTTTTTCCTTTGCTAGTCACCACTGGGGGTAAATGAGGGAACTTATAAATATGTCCTTTCTTCTGACAAGAACAGTTAATAAGCTAGAATTAACTTTATTTTACAAATTTTCAAAAACCACATATTTCCTTTAAAAATTAATGACAGAACAATTAAATTATTAAATTAAAAAGTAATTTCAGAACAAACTTAATGTTACATGTAAAATACAAAATAATTGATGTGACATTCAAAACTTTTTAGTTCATGACTGATCATAGTCATCTAGAACACAAGTACAAAACGAGCCAAATATGACTTGTGACAGGACTTCACAATCAGTTACAATGCACTAAAACATCATACTACGTTGTTTACCGGCTTCATATTGTGAATGACCTTGCACCCTCACTGAGTCTCTCATCTGTAAATATTGCAGTAACATATGCCTGTATTATATCGCTGTGTTCTGCAGATAAATTATTAAGGCAAATGATTATGCAAATATATGTAACATGGAATCATCTTGATGACCACGTGGAATTTGTTACCCTACATCAACGATGACACATACCTGAAATTCAGCCAGAAAAAGTCTACCCTCATCAGCAATCTTTCTTTTATATGTTTCCAACAAAATGTCAGCGTGAATCGGCTCCACATCCATCAGTTGCTTTTCATCATCTGTAAACAAATGAGATTCAAGACCAGTGTTGTGTCTGTCCGTCTGTCAGATATGCATACGTTAATAGAGTTCACATCTTGAATGTAGTCCTCAACAACTGTTTTTCTCCCTATCTTTGTGGGGAATTTCGTTCACATGGAAGCGTTGGCCTATAAATTGAGGACTTCGAAGTCTTGTACTTCAGTCATTCTCTGACTTTGTACAATTCTCTTTACAAGCATGAGCTTCTCTCTGTCCTATGCCTAGATAATTGGTCCTTGACAAAGGATAGCCATTGTTAGAAATCCATGTTTCTGATTGGTTACAGGGAATTTATAATTAGTTGGCATATTTCTATGTGCCATGTTTATTATTTTTCTCATCAATAGCCTCATACATGCTAAACCAACTATCCACCCAGGAGCTCTATCCCCAGCCTCCATTTTTAACTTTTGTGTAGGACTGTAATAGTACAACTGAGAAGAGAAAATGATTAATACTGTTGTAACCATCATTCATCTTAATTTTGTTACACTGTCAAACAAATTATATTCATCTGTTGTATCTCATGATTATCAAAAAAGTTAAATACGTTGTGACATAACTTTCTATGATTTTAAAAAAAAGAATGTAGATGGGTACTGAGTACTCCCCTTTCTTTCCATTAGGAAACATTTCACTATGAGTTATATTTATATACTAATCTTGACAAAACAAAGGTTTTACAAGATATATTTGTTGTTTGATATATTTTTGGGGTATGAGTTTTTGTCCACATTTGTGCATGTGCACCACATGCATGCAGTTCCCACACAAGCCAGAAGGGGGGGTATCTGATCCCATCAATCTGGATTTTATGGCAATTGTGAGCAGCCAAGTAGGTGCTGGGAACTAACCCAGGTCCTCTTCAAGAACAGCCTTCTTCACCTCTGAGTCATCTCTCCGTCCCGGTAAACAATGATTTAAAAGGTTAAGAAAATTTGTGCTGTTACACATGCAAATGTTTCTGCTACTCTCCCAACTTGTTCTTCAGGTGTCATGGTAACTGTACCAACTGTCAGATGAAGAAAGAAGTTGACCCTGAGTGTGATATAGCCATATTACTGTTCACAAAAACTTTGTTTCCAAACACAATTACCACTTTGGCTAGTTGCAGTAAGTAGTTCCTTTAGGTGGTGAGAGATACCTGGAATTCATCCATGCTGAATTGAGGGCTGTGTTTAGAGTGGGTAACTTCTAACATCTTTCCAGTTGCAATTGGTATTAATTACAAGATAAAACACCTGATACTTCCAATCCACCTTAACTCCGGGAAGTGCATTCTGCCCTCCACCCAGGTGTGATCACTCCTTTGTTCCTCCTCCTCTCAGCCTAACAGAACCAATATTCTAGACATGTTACCTTGTTGACTTTATCTGTTCATTGACATGCACTGAATTCCATATATTCACCTGGGCAGTGGGGAGAAAACACTGAAAAAAGAGGAACTTCCAGCTTCCACAAAGTCTGCACCCTACTTATGGGAGGCTAATCAACAAAGACATGAACAAATACAACGGCATCAGGTTGTGACACAGTCTCAAAAGGAGACTAAAACTAAGGATCTCTAAAGAAACAGCCCAAAAGCTGCTGCACACAAACATGATGTCTCCTTTTATCAGAAGGAAACCCTTCACACAGGAGACAGAGAGGTGCTCTGAAATTCTGTGTCTTAAGTAATAGAAAAATAAGCTACTTTAATTACTGTAAGCATAGTTTAAATGTCTTTAATGATTACTTTATTGGATTCTGTCTTTAAAACCTAAAGAAATTATAGAAAAGTTGGAAGGAGGAGTGACTTTTCTTTATATAATGTCTATCTTATTCACCACTGTGTCTTCAGTGGGAGGATCCACCATCCATCCCATTTCGGCAAACTGAAGATATTCCACATCACCTCATGGCTACGGAATACCATCTGCTCTCCCGTTCTTCCTTCTTCACTAGTTGGTCTGATGTTTCCCAGCAGTCTTAGCCAACCAAATTTCTGCACCCTCCACAGGCAATTTTCTATCATTTATTTTTACACAGAACTATACACATCATATGGCTGTAACATTTACCAAATTCCTCTATTAGATTCCCAAACCTTGAAGGGCAGATGCCATGGGAAACCACTGTGATGCTCCCAGTGCCATGGACAATATTTATGATACCTTGAAAACTTCACATAGATGGCTACTTTTGGAAAAATAAATTTGTTTCATTGTGTGTCAATGGACAAAGTCCAAGTTTAATTTACAATACACACTCCCTATTTTCAAAATAAGAGGATTCAAATTCAGAGAAATAATATTCATCAGTAAAAAACATTTATACTCACCCCTTTCAACAAGTTCCTGTTGTTCATCTAAATTGCTGTGAAAATAAGAAACATGAGTTTCTCTATTTGTAAGGATCATGGAATTCAGTTGGCATTCAACTTAAGTGAGCAAACATCATTTTATAAATGTACTGTGCAAGGGAGAAATCGAGGTAAGGATAACAGGAGACGGGGTAGGGGGAATAAGAGAGGGGGGAGAATGAAAGGATGGAAAATGGGAGAGGTGAAACAGGAACTTTGGGAGAGTGAAGAAAGCAAAGGAGGGAGAAAAGAAAATGACCAAGAGTTGCCAGTGAATTTCAGAAGCGTGAGAAAGAGTTAAGTGAATCCTCCCATTTTTCCTAAATATTTATCATCTTAAGCAAGAAAATAAATGCACTTCCCAGAACTTCCCTCCTGTTGCATTTGCTGTCCAAAAATGACTTTCATCTACTGAAGGTTGAAAGAGAAGGTACACAGTCTTTGCACTTATCATTATCAAAACAAGCCTACAATGCCATTAGCAATGGTAGAGAGTATAAGTACATACAGTAAACCAATAATTCCATGTTAAGTCATGAAATTGACACCCAATTTGGTCATAAACTGAAGTTCACACTGTCTTCTCTAGTCCATTGCTCAGTCAATGCATTTTAGAAAACAGCTTGTGACATTATTACAACGTCTATTGCCTCCTAATTCAAAATGAATTGTTTCTCACCTGGATCTTTTCTTGCGCAGATCATAGATTTTATACAGAACAACAAGCAGGGCTATTGATGTCACAATAATCAGAAACACCAGGAATATAATCAGTGCTTTAGCATTATCTAGAAGTGAAAAGTGACACACAAGAGCTTATTAAGTCAAGTACTTTGCTAGACTATGTGAGTGACCTTCATGAACTAGAATTTTAATATTTTTCATTTATGGTGAATATCCAAAGCTAAAATTTTAGAATAAGATGAAATACATTAAAAATCTCGATTTTGCAATGATGGGCTCTGTTATTTCAAAATTCCCAAGGCCTTTATATTTAAAGAGACTAATTAGAATATAGATGAGCACTTCCATTTCTTTTCATTAAATACTGTACTTTTGTGAAAAACTATCATTTAGATTTAATTCCCTTTCAGAGGTTCATTTTAAAGGGATCAATGAGGTAATGTGGTTATTACAGCTTTCAGAAAGAAACTCATAGTTTACCACTGAGCACAGAAGTGGGTAGCCTCCTATGGGATTCATAAAAGCTTCTACCCCACAAAGATAAATCTCTTACATGCTCACTGGGGAATAAAACCAATTAACCAAGAGACAAAATTTATTTCATTTGACAGTGAGGATTAACACTTTCCCTAGCCTGAGTTTTCATTAAGAATCAATGTGAATCACATGCTTAGGGAAAGCAGAGCAAAGCATGGTTGGAGATATCTTTTTTAATTTTATTGGGGTTTTTTTTATTAAGAAAATTTTGTATTCATTTTACATACCAAAGATTCTCCTCTTCCTTCTGCCCCTCCAACCTCCCCCTCCCACCCCACCCCTCATTGCTTCCTACAAGAAGGTAAGGCCCCCCCATGAAGAGGTAGATTTAGTAGAGGCAGGTCCAAGCCCCTCCCCCTGCCTGAAGGATGTGTGAGGTGTCCCATCATAGGTACTGGGCTCCAAAAAGCCCGCTCATGCACCAGGGATGGATTCTGCTCCTACTGCCAGGGGGCCCCTTAAACAGATCAAGCTAGACAATTGTCTCGCTATGCAGAGGGCCTAGCCCTGTCCCATGCAGACTCCACAGCTGTTGATCCAAATTTCATGAGTTCCCACTAGGTTGGCCATATCTTTATCATGGGTTACATGCCATCCTTTTCACTCGCATGATGGATATGCAATAAGCCCATGCAGTGGCATCAAGGTTTGACCCAGAGCCAGGCTAGGGAGTTTCCAACCTTACTTCTTCCTTCCTTAAAGGGAATTTGGCCAGAATCCTATTTTACCTTTGCACCTCAGCGTTTTAACTCCTGAAATGAGGCTAATGTGGTTCCAGTAAATGATAGACCAAACAGAGAAAAAAGTAGCTATTCATGACCCCAAAAACCTGTTTTTTGTGTGCTTTATTGTCTATAATGATGCTCCAGATGCTAAAGGTATCTTAGAAATCAGAACATAATCAGCACACACATCAGTAGCACAGATATGTGCCAAACACTACAGTCAAGAAAGCAGTCCCATTTAAAAGAGCTACCAAAAATATCTGTCTGTGCAAATAAATACTCTTAAAAGTTGTAATAAAGGCAACATTCACTTAGTGACTGAGTGATCAAATCTATTAATTTAATTTTTATGCTACTGTATGTGTTTATTCAGAGATTTTTGAAAATTGCAAGTATTTATAAAATACTTTTAAGCAAATAAGGAGTCAGTCTATGGATGCAACATAGCACAGCTTTGCTCAAACAAATTCACACACATAGAGGTAGAAAAAATAGGCCAGGATGACTTACAAGATGTTGATTGATTTTGAGCAACTGCCTCTCCCTCATGTATTCCATTGTCAAAAGATACCTAAATTTCAGTTAAATAAGAAAAAGAAAATAATTATTTTCTACTTTAAGTGTGTATGGCATGTTATACAATGTACATTACTTCTTATAAAATGCTGCTTGTTTTCATGTAAAAACTGCGTCAAAGCTGAGACTTTAAGGTTATTTCATTGTGTGCAGTCAAAAGATAGAAACGTGGTTTACCTATCTTAGGAATGACATCAATAACAAATGGAAATGGAAGAACACAGTTCAAGAAGTGAAATGCAGAATTCATGGTTTTAAGGTACAGTAAATAGAAAAAAAATAAAGTTGTCTATTAATATGTTAGTAGGCTCACATTTTATTTTTAAAGTAAATCTGCTATTTACACGAGCTGGGTGTGGAATGTGCATATTTTTGAGGGTAAAATACATGAGCAAATTGCAGTGTTGAAATAATTACCATAAATACCCAGAACTCAAAACTTAATACAAATAAAGAAAATCAGCGTGGTCCAAAAGGAAACAAAAAGAGATGTTGAAACAAGACTACTGATAACACATAAATTATGTAAAAATAGATCTGAATAACATCATTACAGGGGATTAACATGATGTGACAATCCTGATAAACATGCATAGAAGCCTTCACTCTCTATAGGATTTCCCAATATCCATAAATAAAATTGTGTCAGGTACCTCTTATAAAGCAATAAAATTTACAGCAATAAAATTTTAACTCTACATATGTAGATATATTACATTATAAATTCTACCAAGTAGCCATCATAGACTCCATCGAGGTAGAAGTTATCAGAACAAACAAGGTACTTTAAGAATCCATTACTTTCTGTGTGCAGGCAGGTAAATATAACTGACAAGCCATGTAGGAAGAAGATACAAATTTTTCCAAACTACAGTAATAATTATCATAATTATTTTTCATGAGGTAAAGACACAATGAGAAAAACATCAAAACAAATCACTAGAAATAAATTATTAATAATAAAATAAGCATAAATACCTCTAGTAGAAATGGTGATACTGAATAAATATGAGATGATTACATCCTCATGAAAGTGTATATATTGTCTTAGGGTCATAAATGCATGTAGAAATAAGTTATGATGAGTGAAATGAAGAAAACAAGGGATCTATTTATGCAGTGGGAGAAGGAATAGCTAAGTGAAAATTATCTCCTAGTTTGAATTCTATGTTTATAATGCTCACTCATGTATCCCAGAATAATTTATAATTTTTAAAAAGTGGAAGAGAATCCTACAAAGAAAAGCAAGTCATGGAGTAAAGACATCAAGAAGATAAAAGTTGAGTGTGTGAGACTAAATGGGATACTGTTCCAAGAGCTCTGTGGCTATTCCAGAAGCTGCACACAGTGGAACAGAAAGCAGGATGCTTTAGTAACTGCACGCTGTTTCTCCATATGGAACACCATTCAGGAAGAAATAAATGGCACACTCACTCAAAAAAGTATCTGCAAGAACCAATAACTGTGAAAGACAATGTAAATGATTCTCTAAGAATACTTCTGTATTAAAAGGATCAAAGGGATTTCTAGGGTACAAATCATCTCTACACTACTTAAAGTTATTCAACATTGAAAAAGAGTGAAATATATCCAAAACGCAACAAAACTTATGCATACCACACAGATATCAAAACCATCTCTACCTATTTATTGTATAATCTCCTTTGGGAATAGCTACTCATGGAATTAATAAAATATTAAACTATTTGTTGAATAATGCATTGAACAATAATGCACTATAAAAGAGAAGAGATAATTTGCCTCTTAGAATATGAAGTGTTTTGCATTAGAAAACCCATTACTGTAATTCACCATATGAGCAAGTCAGACTATATAATCACCACTGTAGCACCATTTAAAATAACACCATTTTTTAAAATGAATTTGAAACTACTTGTGATGACTATTCTTGGAGGTCAACTTGACTACATCTGGAATTAACTAAAACCCAGGCAGCTAGGTACACTTGTGAGGGATTTTTTTTTTTTTTTGACTGAATTATTTGATGTGGAAAGACCCACCTTAAATCCAGATTTTTTGAGGTAGTAAGATCCACTTTAAATCTGGGCCACACCTTTTTTGTGGAAGCTTATATAAAGGACATGGAATAAAGAAGCAATTGCTCTTTGCCTGCTTTCCCTTCTTGCTTTCGAGTCTTTCTGTCACCGGCATTAGATCCTGTTTCTTCAGGATTCTGGCATATACTGAAGACCAACTGAGACAACCAGCCTCATGATCTAAACAACTGCTGAGTTTTTAGACTTTCCATTGGTACATAGCCATTGTTGGAATAGCTGGACCACAGCCTGTAAGCCACTATAATAAATCCCATATATATTCATCCTGTTCTGTTACTCTAGAGAACCATAACTAATACACTACTTTCCTTCTTTAAAATTATAGTCCAAAATGGTGGTTATTTAAAAACACTTGTAGTGACAAGAAGCTAATGAAGTCAACTATCAGTATCATATTGAGATGGTTAATGTTTATTGTCAAATTGACAGGATCTATAGTCACCATGAAAAAAACTCAACACATATCTGTGAAGGAGTTTCAAGATGGAGTTAGTTGAGGACTAAGACCCACCCTAAATGTGGGTAGCACCATTCCATGATAGACTAAATAAAAAAGAGAAAGCAGGCTTAACATTACTCTGTTGCTTTATAGCTGTGGATAAAATGTGGCCAGCTGCCTCATGGTCCCTGCCATCATCCTTTCTCTACGATGATGGTCTGTACCACCTCCAACTGTGATAAAAATAAGTTCTTTCTTCCTCAAGTTAATTTTTCTGGTATTTTGTCATAGCAACAAGACAAATAGCTAAAACAGAAAACCAGGGGGCAAAGAGATGGCTCAACAGATAACACTGCTTGCTACACAAGCCTGGCCTGGCAATTTGAATTCCATTCCTTGAACCCATGGTAGAAGGAAAGAACTGACTTCCATTTATGTGCACTATAGTAGGTATTACCCACATTCACAAACATACTGGCCTTCATAAATAAAATCCCGTCCGAGGAATAGAGTCAATGCTGTGATACTCCTGAGCACATGATCCTCACTCCTTGGGAACTGATTTGTGAAAAGGTGAAAGAGTTTGGAGATTCATTCTAGAAAAGGTCTCGGGTGCTTTAAGAAGAATGTAATATATAATTGTGGTAGGAATCTGAAGACCAGAATGCCAAGAGAATGGCAAATAGTAAGTGTTCAGCCTATGGCGTTACAGGAGTTGGATGGGGAGTTGGTTGAATGCATCAGCTACATGATACATTTTGGTGAAGAATCTGGCTAGATTCTATCCATGGCTGAGAAACTGAGTAATGGTGAACCAAAAATAGATGGATTAATCTCTTTGGTGGGGGAAATCTCATGCCAGCACAGTGTTTAAGCTATAGCACGGCTATTGCTTACTGCTCTCATTCAGATCTCCAGGAAGAAAAAGGGAGAGACATGAAAATGTGAAGCTTGGTGGAGAAAGTGTATGAGCAAGTTTAAAGGGGAAGAAGAGGAAAGCACAACAGGTGGGAGGTTATGGATTAAAAGTTACTTGCTTGGGTGTCAAGCTGACAAGTAGACTTACAATGGTTAATACTGACTGTCACCTTGCCAGATCTAGAATCACCTAAGACATACATTTCTAGGCATGTCTGTGAGGGAATAGGGTTAACTGCATAGGCAAAACCAACCCAAAATGTAGCACCGTAGACCTACCAGGTATAGGGTATTAAATGGAATAATTATAGAGGAGTGAGCTGAGCACCAACATCCGTCTCTCTCTGCTTTGCGAAGACAGGTGCAATATAACCAGTTCTATCAGGCTCCTGCCATGATGCCTTCCCTCAAACTAGAAGCCAAAGTAAGATTTAACTTCCTTAAGTTGGCCTTTTCATGTACTGAGTAGAAATTATTAATGATATTACAATAAGTTGCTATTTATCAATAAAAATATTTACTGAATACTGTGTATATTAGAGCTTAATATAGTTATTGTTAGTAGACTATGATACAAAGCACATGGCAGAACCTCATGTAACTACTGGAAGTTAACAAAAATGTGCACAGGTGAGCATGATGAAATAATACAGAAAAAAATAAAATTTGTTGAACTATATTAGAAATGAAGATTTTATCTAATCATAAACATTTTCATTATAAACAACCAAAATATCTTTATAATACATGGTCCACAGTGAAATTACAGATGTTTTAAGATTCTTTACATTCACATTATGTTCAAATGCTTTCTTGATTTTGTTTCTAGTATTTTCTAACCTCAAAGCACACACAAAATTTTGTAGTTGAAAACAATAAAAATAAATATTCGGTAAAGTAAGATCTGCTACTCATTCATGAATTGTCTCCTACCAGGCACACGAGCAACAACTTCCCTACAGTGATCATTTTGAAGCTGCAAATATTCTAACAAAATTTTGCCTTAAAACATTGCTTTTCATTCCAGAGATAAAATGCTTGGTGCCAAATTGATGAATGTTCTAAAGTGTTGATTCCACAAGTCATCAGAAATCTTTAAGTCCATATAAGCACTGACCTTCATGCCATGCAAGTACTTAGCATTAAACACTGTAATAGAGCTTGGGAAAGTAGTGATTATGGAAAGCATGACCTTACCAGAAATGTATAGTCAGTTGAATAGTGGAGATTATCTACTTCAAATTTGCATGTGGGGTGCTTGAATTTCTTAAATAAAGTATCTCCACTTTTGACTTCCAAAATGTAAGATTTTCCAGGGCCATTAATTTCACTAGGAGGCTCACATATGACATTTATAACATTTTGTTGTTTCCGGGTGACTCTCAAGTTTTTGACCTTGCTTGGCGCTATGAAAATAAAGAAGTGTTTGTTATCTTAATCATTTGATATGTGGAAACTTAAGTAACTTGAAACCTGAGTACAATGTAAAACATTTTAAATGTTGGTCTGTACAAGAGAACACAGATTCAAAGTCTATATTAAAACATCTAAAAATAAGTCACTCTTCGTCAAGTATTAACGTGTAAGATATGCTAAACTCCTGAGAGTTTGCACAATCCCTGAAGAACAGGATGTGAAACTAAGTAACAGTGAAAAGTGAAAATGAGGGGCAGGGAAGGATGCTTAAGAAACATTTGAGGTCCCCTGTACAGCCCAGTCCTCCTCCTCTCCTGAGTATCCTACTCAACACCAGATGATATTCTTGAGGCAAAAAACAACTTACATTTCTTTGACATCCCAGAAACCTGGGAAGGCAACAATAGCATATAGCTGTAGGACTTGGAAAATTCTCAATACTTTTATTAATTCTTTGAAATTCTCATACAGTATATATTTGAGCCTACTCATACATACACACCCCAGCGCCTCTTCCCCCAATCTGCTTGCCTTACCACCCATGCAGTTTTGAGTTTCTTCTTCTTCTTCTTGCCCCTCAAGCTAGTTCTTGGGCTTGGGGCCTGTCTTAATGTGTGGTCAGCCTATCAAGGGTCACATCATTAAAGGTAACTGACTCTCCTTCTCTAGTAGTTACCAAATGCCAACAGTTCCTGAACTAGTGGTGGGATTATGTGTACACTTTTCCTCTCTATACTAGGATTTTAGGATTTAGTCATTTAAACCCTGAGCCTTGGTGATGTGGAGAATGTTTTAACACTGACATTTTTTTTTTCTCCGAGAATCTGGTGCTCATTAGGTCCTATAGTCATAGATCCTACCATAACCCCAGACTCTTTCTTCTTCCCTGCCCCTAATTGAGATTAGCAGTTACCTTAGACACTAATCTAGGTTTGTTTCCACAAACTATGGGAACACCACATTGGAAGCAAAACCATTCAAATGTCCAGTGTAAAATATGACATTTAAAAAAAGCTGTATATTATTAAACGTTTTGTCACGTGACTAAAGGTCATCATTCAGTATCTCGGTGCAGTTAGTGTTTCTGGATAGTAAAGTGAGAACTTTTAATCTAAGTTGCTGAGGGGCTTAAGTGCTTGAAGTCTTACACACACAAAAAAAAAAAAACAAAAAACAAAAACAAAAACAAAAAAACCCACACTGGCTGATGAAGCCTCCAGCTTTGTTCCTTCAACCCTGTGACTATATCTGATAAATAGAGTGAACTTTGAATAGTAGTTTTGAAATATTTTTAAACAAATCTGAGATGTTAACAAACATACCAGGACACTGCATTTCCCAAACAAAGCAGAAAGATCAATGCATTCCTAGCACATAAAAAAATGGCATTTGTTGTTCCTTGCCATTCATGGAAGAAACATTAAAGCAAAGAACTTACCAGCTGCTTTTGTCTGGAAGAAGCATTGCTCAGCAGTCCCATTACGTTGCACTTGCCCTTTGACATAGGCATAGAGTGACACATGATAGTATGTGTAAGGTTTCAGGGCGTTCACTTCAGACTTGTTTTCATTCTTTGCCACCTCTTCACATTTTTCTAAAATTAAAAGGAAAAAAGAATTTAGTAAGTTTCTGAAAGTCAGGATCCCTATGTATATAACTAGATTTTTACATTCTATCATTCCAAGCAGACTCCGAATATTGAGTGAATTTGTACAGAATGGCTGGCGCCACATGTTGTCTTTCACCTTTGTTCCCAGCTCCAAATCTTTAGATGTGAGTATACAACCTGGAGTAACTGCAGGAGCCAGGAAAATACAAAGGGACTGGAGAGTGAGTTTCTAGAGAGGGGACAGCAGGATACAGGTGATATGAAGAGGGAGATGTGAAATGCAAATGGGGACTTTAATAAGGGAAGGGGGAAACACAGAAAAGGAGGGAGGGAAGAGTAATATAAAACACTAAGGATGCTTGAAGAAGACACAGGTAATCATTACTTTATATTTACCCATAACTGAAGCTAAGTCCCTGTGGCTAATGACACCACAAAATTCATGGGGCCATGAGAAGGAGGGAGGACATTACTAGAACTGAACTGGAAACCTACTCCCTGAGGACTAGCTTTCTTAGTACCAGATGATATGCAAGCTACTAAAGGAGGGAAACAATCAGTAGTCCTACCTAGCTGTGACATCTATGAACAACAACAATGACCAGCACAGAAAGACATCCCCAACAGGGCAATAGTGGTATACAGATCTTGGCAGTAAGCAATAGCTGTCTAGTTGGACTTAAGGCCCACTTAACAGGAGGAAAATTACAGCTGGTACTGTAAACATAGGCAACTATGTGTGATGAGTTTGGTCATAGAATCTAGAGGAACACTACCTCTGGCACTTCCCTAACCCAGTACTCCACCTATCTAAATTCTGAATACATATTGTCATACTCAAGTAAGTGTACTTCTTACCCCTCATCAAAGAAACTTCTTTTCTTCAAGGAAGAAGGATAGCAGAAAGACTGCAAAAGCCAGAGGACCAAGAAATCTACTGTGTAATAGTGTCTTCTAGCTATGACAGGAAACCTACACCTATGAAATTTCAACAGCATAGCTATCCAATGAGAGGTGAACAGTTCCAACAACAGTCAACATCCAAACCTGGATGGGGGAAACCTCATTGGACCCAACCTTAAACAAAGAGCTACAAGCTATTAGCAACTGCTGAGATCAGGATAATCCGTCTTCCCTAGGGATGATGCTTTTGATTGGTTATCTGATATCAAGTGACCTGCAGGCAACACTGGATGGGCTCAGCAGGCTGCATTTTCATGTTTATTCATTTACGTGTATATGTAGCAACAATTAAAAGAAAAGGAGGCTGTGAATTTGGAAGTGAGGAACAGGAGAAGTATGGGGTGGGGAGGAGATGGAGAGTGATGAGCAAAACAGTCTAAGTGTGTTTTAATTATATACACACATATATATATATGTGTGTGTGTGTGTGTGTGTGTGTGTGTGTAAATGTGTGTTTATATAAATATGTATGTATATATGTGAAAAAGAAGCACCACAATTATTCAAAAATTCATTGAATAAATCCAATTATTCTAAAAATCTGAAAGCATCCAAAGTTATGACATATCATTAATGCAGTGCAGAGAATATTCAATTAATTTAGACACATTTGTGAAGACTTTCTCTTCTGACACAACACAGGCCCCAGTGAACACTACAACATATTAAGTTGTAATGCTTTAGAATGGTTGTTTTCATCACACTTTTTCTGATACTTCTTAAATCTGACCTTAGAGCATCAGCATGAGCTACTGCCACACAGCCTTTCAGGGAAGAAGCCATCAGAACACCAATAAGTAGGCTTACTTTTTCACATTATTTTAAGGCTGTAGTGATTCATGGAGCCATGAGAATGAGAGAAGGCTTAATTATGATAACTGGGATCTGGGATTTGCATGGAAAGATTAATAAAACTGAATGAGTTGAAAGAGAAAAACTTGGTATTTTGGGGGTGTTAAGATCTAATCCATGGACTTGTGCACGCTATACAAGCATGCTACTGTTGAGTTGCATTGCCACAAAACATCATAAATGAAAGAAGGGATGTTTTGAGCTTATGGACAAACATGACTAGCACAGCAGATTTTGGCTATTTGGTGAGGATGAGAAGTTAAGGCTTAGGACATTGGTTGAAGAGCTAGCATATGTTAAGTAAGAAAACATCTGGCACATATTGACATTTTAAGTAGAAAAAAATTATATCAAAGAAATTTTAAGCAGCATGTTATTAGACAGTAGTTACAATGATAACAATAACACCAAAAAGTGATCAATGACTCTACATGTGGCAATCACTGTTTGTGTGATGTATGAGTTAACTGATTTAACCATTACTATAGTTATAAAGTTGGTATTTGTCACATCGCTGTATTTTGTAGAAAACTGAGCCATAGAGAAATTAAGCCACTTGTCTGTGACCACAGGCAAGGAAAATGAAGCCAGGATGATGCTTAGGCAACTGAAGTCTGGAAACTGAGCTCCTGCCTTTACCATTTCATCTGCTCTCTGGAGAAAAGCAGGAAATCAATACCTACAGTGGGGTGAAGCATGAACTTTGTCTTGAGACCATACTTCTCTGGTGCTCTTAACTATGTCTTTGGGCTTTCAGGAGCAGTATCAGAAAAGTCAACACATACTTATTACCAAATTTCTACAGTGGAATATCACCAAGGAAGTCTCAATAATAAGTGAGGTAAAGCAGTTTCTCTAATGGTATCTATTTCTCAGAAATCCCCAAAGCCTGGGTACATGGTTATCTAGCTCAGGTCTGCTTTACACATAGTGAGAATTCTGTCAGAGAAGGTCATATACTGGAAGGGTCAGATGACACACTCTGACCTTTCTGCTACAATTTTTATGTGGTGCCTGGTTTTTAGGATAATGTCTTCATCACAGGGATAACATCGAAGGGTTAAGGGTACTGATTTCCAGCTCAGTTTGGCTTTTATTTGATGACCTAAATTCATGAGCTTGTATATGGAATCTCACAAGCATTCTGCACCAAAACAAAGCTTCATAATTTAATTTAATCCTATTTTACCTAATATAACAAAAATGAAATTGTTGATTTTAATTTTGAAAAATAAATCTGAAAACTTTTAAAAATAAGTAACTAATGGAGATTCTTAGTGTTTGGACAGAATATTTGGGGTGTTTGCTTCAAATTACTAAGGATTTCAAGCTTTGGTTGAAAGGGTATGTCATGGTTAATCTTGAGTAACAACTTCTTTGGATTGAGAAAAGCCTTAAAAATTGGTAGGACACACTTGCATGTCTGTGATGTGTTGTGAGACATGACTGGCACATGGTTCTGTGAAAGAGTGAGAAAGATCTGTCCTGGCTATGGATAGCACTGTCCCATTAGATGGGGGCCTAAATGAATGTGGAATAAGGATGAAACTGTCTCATGAGTGAAGGACAGACTCTTCTTGAGTGGACACACTTTCAGCTTTTGCTAGCATCACACACCTTTTTAATTTTGAACACAGCTGACAGTAGGGACTCTGCAGGGGGGCTCTTAGGCCTTCAGCCTTTGGACTGTGGTCCCTCCTTTCTGAGGTTCCAAACTTCTTGCACTGAACAGCTACTGCTTTTCCTGTCTCTGTAGCTGGCAGATGGACACTGAAGGACAACCCAGTCTCAGACTGTGTTAGCTAATCTAATTATTGTTAGACACATTCCCTTGATTCTCTTCCAGTGAAGAACCCTCACTAATACATTCCACAATGCTTTACATGAACACTCTTGGCTCCTTTATGAACCCAAATACTTTCAGGTCTCAGAGAAATAAACTGTAGGGAACAAATTAACACCTTATTTCATTCAGTGCTTCATTTTTTCCCCATACAGCAATAGTAGTAAACCCACCAAGTAGTAAACCCAAGTCAAGTCTGCTACTTTTGAAAACACCTAGGAAGACAGTGATTTTTGTAACCAGTGCTAAATATATATATATTATGAATATTTATACACTATATATAATATATATTATAGACTAATATGAGAAATGAACTGATAATTTCCAGACTTGATCTCCTCTAAAGTGTCTTCATGGAGACTATTTCAAACAGTATAGACATGCTTGTCCCAATGGGATTATTGAAAATACACTGTTTCAAAATATGCACATTGTTTTTAATAGCTCTTAAAAATTAGTCATTTGAATACACAAAGCTGAAAATGCCTCTTCCTCAATGATTCAGGGATGCGGGGCAGAGGGGGGGGATCTTCTTGTCACTAGGTGTTGTTAAGTTGATGAAACAAAACTACAGCTTCTCAAGATATAGCATATGATAAAACCATGAATATAACAATGTCAGGAATCTCACCTGAAGCTGTTTAAAAATCATCTAAAATTGTGTTAATCCGATTTTCATCATACAAACCTCTTGAGATAGTAGACCATATGAAAAATAAAGTAGAACATAATAAAATCACCAGATATCCCAGGCGAAATAAATACTGGATATATATCTCTATTCTCTTCTAACTTTTGAAGATATTGAAATAATTGCATTGTGAAATGATGAGATGAAACGTAAAATTTGATATAAAGGCCTTCATTTCAAAGACTTTAGACCTGTGAATTCTGAATAGGGCTTTTCACCTGGACTAGGGTGCTTAGCTTAAAGGACTGAATGATGCTAGGATCCTGCCAAGTCATCCAGATAAACTGGATGTTGAGCTCCCTGAAGCACACCTTAGACATGAGTGAGAAAACAGAGAAGCCAAGCAGTCTTCAGTGACTGGCAAATCACTTTAACTGCAGTCAAAGTCAGAGATCATACAATGGGGGGGGGGGGGACAGCTTCAATGGATCTTTAATGTGGTCTTGACACAATCCAGAGTGGAGGATCAATTCTGTTAACAGTGCACAGTTTGGGAGACTAGAAGATACATATTGCGCTAGCTCCCTTCATTCCCCTTAAACCACGTGCAAGCATTATGTTTGAACAGTTGAATACGTAAGTGACAGTAAGAAGGGCCTTATACTGGCTGTAGACATACAAAACTCTCCAAACTTAATCACTCATCCTGTCCTTACCCTAATTATGCTATTCAGTACAAAAATGGATTTTTCAGACTATACAGAATTCAAATAAACCATATACACAAGTAACTCTACCACACACTCTGATATACAAGCAGTGCAGTTAAGAATACATCAAACTGGAAGTACAGCAAAATAGAGTAGTAGAAAAATCTTAAAACCAGAAAGAAAAACCAAACAGTGTATTCTTGAAAAAGCCACGCAGAAAGATCCATAAAACACACATCCGACAAAGCAGAGGACCTAAGTAGGCCCTCTGTTTTATCTTCGTAGAATCTCTACTTCTCCTGTCTTTTCCATCTACTTTTGATTTATACACTCAAATACACTGCTTATATTTTCTCTCCATAACACGGGCTAGGGATAATATGCCTCTTAACTTTCTTTTAGTCATTTGATTATTATGATTTCAAGAATAAGGAGGGAAATGTCATCAAAATGTAAGAATGTACAAAAATGGATCTTTAGTTTTCAAATTTTGAGACATCTGTCTGATTTCTTCCAGCTAAACACAGAAAGGAATCTGTGAGTGCTTAGTTCATCACAACACTGGCCCAGAGGTAAAGGTCTGTCTGATGTGCAGGCTGCTTTGAGAGGCTCCAATCCTGCCTATTGCTTTCCATAAATGTTCTAGATATTTGATCTTCTCCAGGAGATATCTGTTCATCTAAGCAGACTTATCTAAAGCTAGTCATGCCACATTTGGGGGACTACGTTAATTTCTGAAGCAGACTAACTAAGAACTAAAGTTACCCAAGTTTCCACTTTGAGTGGTTAGATGGGATGACCTTCATTTTTATTCACACAGATTGTATGTCTGCACTTGTATGCTTGTTTATCTAGGGTGTTTATCACTTGAGTGATGAGTTCAAAATAGTGTAGACCAATTACATGATGTGTGCAAGATGGGAACAACAAGTATTATTTGTAAGAAAATTTTCCTTCTTTGTTCTTTCAAATGTCAAGATTAAAGTTAAGAAAGATTAAGAAAAATAAACAAGTGTTAGGAATGTTCTTGCTTTTTGCTACATTGAAGCTGGAAAGTTCTTTGTGAATGACAGTTCTGAAACTGAGACATACAGAAATCTCTCACCATCTACATAAAAGCCCTGTATCTCCCTGGCTAAAACCATAGTGCTAGCATTTAAAAATTATTGATTTGTCTTCCTTTGTGGGAATTACATTGTACAAAATTACCTGAATTGGTCTTATTGGAACATAAATAATAACCATGGAGTAAAGTTGAAGGGTGATTCCAGGTAACTAATGTTTTGTTCTTCTCTATACTCCCACACGAAAAGTTTTGGGGCTTCTCTGGAGCTGTTTAAAAGAAAGAAAAAGAAAAGAGTTACAATGTAAAAAATAAGACACTGGAAAAATAGTATTTACATAACAACCTGGAATCACTAACAGCCATTTTTTGACTGATTGTGAATTAATAAAATCTCAATGAAGTCTTTAGACTTGTGCTGTTTCCTTTGACTAGATCTCTTTCATAGAGTATATTTCTCTCTAAGCAGCAATAGGAAACCTAGACATTCCACTGATTTGAAGAATACCTAAGAATATTCTTTTCTCACAGATACTGTTGTTCAGCTATTTTGGTATTTTCAGATATTGCTGTGCAAAACATCTAAATATAATTAATGAGACATAATTTACATTCACTGACACTTGCTTAAGGTGTAGCTTGATGAGTTATGAGATTATGAATCCTTGTGTTACCATCACAATTAATATAGAACATTTCTATTGTCCTTCTATGCCACTTGACAGTCAAAATGAGCTCTCTTGAGACACCACATATTCTCTGATCTACTTTATAATGCTATAGATTGAACATAGCTTTGTATTCATTATATATAAATAGAATTAAATAGTAACATTTTGCACATATTATATTGGTTTTAAATAGCACTTCTATTTTTTTTTTTTTTTTACAAATCATAACTATGTCTTTTTAGTGATCAGTAAGGCTATGAGTTGGATGCTGAACATCACATGTCTTAGTGGGCTGTAGGAGAGGTAAGGCCTAGTGTAAAATCTTTGGGTCCTTGAAAGCACACCCTCAAATGGAATCAAGGGTCCCCATTCTTCTCTTTTCTTTTTCCTTCATGACACACAAGATGAGTAGTTCCCTTCAAGATACATCCCTACAACCATTAGCCAGTGGCCCTACCAGAGACCCAGTGCCACAATGTCTTGAACTGAAATTTCCAAACTCGTGGTCTAAATGAATATTTTATCTTTATATGGTAACTGTCTCATTAGAGCAAGGAAAGATAAGCAGTGTTCTTCATTAACTTACAGCATGTTTCCTCTATTATCAAACACTTAGTGGCTGTTTGAGATCTTTCTAAGAGTGGATGCATATGCACGAATCCACTTTCCTTTGCAGATATAGTTTTTCTTCTTACATTGGGTGAATTGCTACATTCTCATCAATAATATTGTCAGTCTTTTGATAGTGGCTATGTATACAATCTCCATCTTGTTTTCCCTTTCCTTTCTCAGCTGGCTAATGAGGCTGGGCAATTTTCCATGAGCTCAGTCACCATTTGTATATCTTTTGGGAAATGGACAGTCAAAATGCTTTCCTGTGTTTCAATTAGAATATTTGGTGTCTTGCTTTGTAACTGAAAGTTATTTCTATATATTTTGGGAAATTGTCCATGTCAAATATAAATAAATCATGGATACTTTCTCACAGTACACAATTTATATGCTATTTCCTTCAATCACTTCAAAGAGGAGTATTCAAGTATGAAGTCAAATTTATAGATCTTTTTATGATTCTTGCTTTTTTTCTTAAGAAAACGTGCCAATTCTGAAGATACACAGAGTAGCTCACATGCTTTTAATTAGGTACTTCATAACTTTAGCTTTTAGAGCAACGGGAACATTTGTGTGTGTGTTGAGACACGATGACTGATGGCCATTTGATATCCTTTCTCTATAGGAATATTAAAACAATTAACTGAAATGACTTGTATTTTATTAAATATAGACTTTTTTTAAAGATTCACCATGTTACACTGATTTTAAAAGGTTGTGCTAATCTTTGTTTGTTTGTTTGTTTATTTATTTGTCTGTGTCCATTTCTGAGTATATGTGTGTGTATGTGTATGTGTGTGTGTGTGTGTGTGTGTGTGTGTGTGTGCGTGCGCGCCCATATGAAGGTGAGAAAACAATTTGCAGAAATTGGTTATTTCCTTCTACCATGTGCATCCTGTGAACAAACTCAGGTCTTCAGGCTGGGCAGCAAGCACCTTTACCCACTGGACAATCTCCCTGGCCTCACTCAAAGTTTTTACTACCCACATGATATTAAACTTCTCTGGTTACCCTGCAGCTTTATTTACCTTGGTATAGTTAATGTTAGTTTGGAGGGATAGGAGACTTGGATTTGGGCATCCCCTTTGTCCTCAGCTATGAAACAAATTAGAATCATGTGAGTAAAATACCAGAAAGTCATATTTTTGTGGAGTGGGTTGCTGTTATTGTTCCAGTTGTTTTCAATGACAGGGTTGCATTATCTCAGGCAAGACTTCATACATGATGTAGGTCTCAGTAAGCTGTCCAGGAAGGCCTTCAACTTTGGATCACCCTGTCTCAACCTCCCAAGCACCTAAAATATCTCCCATCATACCTCGCTTTTTATTTCTGTTTCTCTCCCTCCCTCCCTCCCTCCCTCCCTCCTTCCCTTCCCTTTCTTCCTCCCTCCATCCTTCCTTCCCTCCCTCCAACTCTCGCTTTCTGTCTCTCTACCTCTTCTCTCCCTCCTTCCCCTTCTCCCTCCCTCCCTGCTTTCCCCCTTTCCTACTGCTTCTCTTCTCCTCCTTTCCTTCCACTGATATACACAAATCTTTATTCTAAAAATGTCTTTACTGTTTGTGAGCAATGGTACCTGTTGTCTTCTTCATAGTTGATCATTTATTAATCACCTTTTTCAAAATTAACATTTACTAGCAAATTTTAAATTTATTTGGAATTTCTCACTTCTGTCTTCCCAAATGCTATTATTTTCTGGAACCTCTTTCCATTTAAGCTTTATCTTGTTATTAATGATATTGCCAGAAATTTGATAGCTACAGATCCTGTTTCATATTCTGCACTTTGATTTGCCAGGGCTATGCTGGTCGATTTGCTTACTTCTACTACGGAGAGGACAGTACTAGGGGAAGAGGTGTAAGAACCCAGAGTGAAGAATGTTATAAAAGGAAGAGGAAATGAAGAAAATGGGAACAATCCATGCAAACCATTTCAACTGTTTCCAGCAGTCTTGCAACATATACACTTTGAACAACAGAAAAAGAACAACTGTAGGTTTGCATAATTATTTTTCAATTCACCTTAAAATTAATTTCAAAAATTTTCTTCTCTATTTTCTGTGATTTCCCAAATACCCGTAAGCCCATAAAAAAAAAAAAAAAACAGAATTTTTTTTAATCTTATAAATGTAAGTAATGTACTCACTCCCCAAATCTGTCTCCACAGATTTATTTTCTTGGAAAATTATTGCGTTATTATAGAGGATTTCTGCAACACAATTGTAAGTTCTTTGGGGTGTAAGACCTGTAAGCTCAATTATTGAAGAGTCGCTTGAAAGACCTGCAAAAAAATAAGTATTGCACATGAGTATATGAAATGACACACAGGGTGTGGACTTCTTTTCTGATGCCATGTGTTTAAGACTTAATATTGGAGCAAAGCCTCTGTGAATGATAGAATAATAAGCCCAAGATCCTGCAAATAGCACTACTACACTCAACTCTGTTGAGAAACCAGGATTATGCCTCATTTAGCCTTTGCTTAAGCAGATTTTCTTTACTTTTTAAAAATTGATAGCTCATTATATATTTGTTCCAGCTTTGGACACACTGATTAAAGCATAGCTTAGCATCTTCCCATTGGCATGATGATGACAATCAGCATCATACTTTCCTCTTCTGCCTCTGTGTGTGTGCACAGAGGTATACATACATCTTTCTATCTTGCCAAGTGTGTCCTGGCAAGTGGCTTGATGTCAGGCAGACAAAGAATCCAACTCATTGAATTCAAATGTATTTTAAAAGAAACTCTACTTTGTAGAGACTCAAGTTCATTCCTAGAAACATGTTTTCCTTGTTACCTGAACATTCTTGAACTAGCAAATAATTTTTGTTGATTAAAGTGTGAGAAAGTAACCTCTGGATCTATATAATATTCTGTTTCCTGTCTACAGAATATGGATACCATTACTCTTTTATAATTTCCTTGTCTTATCATCCTTCCAATGATGTCTGGTATATAACAGTAATCAAGAAAATTCTTTCAATTAGTTTTGATTTTTTTCTATAGTTACCATCCATGGTTGCTTTGGTTTTTTTTCTTTTTGTTTTTTCTATTTTGTGAATTTGTTTCAGTGGCAGATAATGGAGTTATTATATTCTGATTTATCACAGATCACTGAGGGTCAGGGGAGGAGGGCAAGTATATAGAAAGAACATTTAAGCCATGTCTGGACTAACTTCTGATGATAGAATTTCTTTACTCAATATCCTACCATTATCACAGTGGAATCTGTATGAAAGTTTTCTGCTCTCACAGTTGAAGTAGTTTGCTTCCCACTTCAAACAAATTGTAGTATCAGCTTTTACTGGCTCTGTGCAGTTCTTCAGGGTAAAGTTCTCACGCCCTGTCAATAAAACATAGAAGTGCCCTTAGGTTACAGTTCCTAGTGTGAAGGTGTGCCACCTCTAACTAAACACTCTGAAATCAAACATGTTATGATATGTTTGTCCCGTACCACATATTTTAATAGAAATGTGTGCTGTTTTTCAGTAGAACCCATGCCACTTTTATAAACGAAACTTGAGGAAGCAATTAGATAAATTAGCCGATTTTTCCCATTTGAAAAAAATGTTTATGGGGTTTTGAGGCTTGTTTGGTAATCTGTTTTGGGTTTTGGAGACATGGTCTCATCTTGCATTGTAGCTCAGGCTAGCTTGGAACTCACTATGTAACCCGGGATGGCTTTGAACACATGGAAATACTTCTGCCTTGGCCTTCCACATGCTGGGATTACAATTTTGGTATTAACATAAGTAGAACTCTCCCTTTGGTTTCTTTCTTTTTTCAAAAACATTAAATATTTAAGTTTGTTCTTTTCCCTAATATACATAAGAAACTTCTGGAGGCAGGGGAGGACAAAGAACATTATGAATTTAAAAAGAAGAACGAGAAATCTCATGTATAATTACTTTACAAATAGGCTGTTTTTAATCCATAGGAACCTCTTTGTTGTTGTTGTCTTTTTGCTTTTTGTTTCGAGTTTTGAGACAGGGTTTCTCTGTGTAGTTCTGGCTGCCCTAGAACTTGTTCTATAGTCTAGGCTGGCCTTGAACTCCGATCTGCCAGCCTTTGCCTCCCAAGTGCTAGGATTAAAGGCGTGTGCCACCACTGCTGGGCTAGGATCCTTTTTGAAAACAAAGTGATGGCACTAAAGAGTAAATATGTATTTCTTCATGCTCTCCAGGGTTCTCAGCAGGGAACTCACATTCTTATCAATGCTGACTTCCTCTCTGTCTCTCTCTCTGTCTCTGTGTCTGTCTGTGCCTGTCTCTGTCTCTCTGTCTCCTCTCCCTCTCCCTCCCTCTCCTCCCCCCCCCCTGTTCTTTGTCTCTCAGGAGAAACTCTCAGGAGCACCATAACACAAGCATGAAATCACACTGTTGTTCTAAATACACAGATAGAAAGAAATTGGCATTCACCTGGTGGTACATCTAACTCTATCATTTTAGCTGGAGTACATGAACTATCTGACATGTTGAATTTTTTCCGTGAGCATCCTTTTAGATTTTTAAGTTCTTTGCAATCCACAATTTCACATGAGTTTTTGTGGGTTTTGTCACCTTTTAGCTCTGCCTCAAAAAGCTGATTATTACTGTTATAGTGGTAATGCACAGTAATGTTCCCAAATTTTTCATCTGGAAAAAAAACCAGAAAATTAGTATTATCACTGTTCAGAATGAATGAGACTCTGTTGGATAAGAATGCCCTAACATATTCTTTTGTGCAGAGAATGATCTACAAAACAGTTAGTTCATTAACGTATGCAGAAGTAAAGAACAATTAGCAAATTGTGGCTAAGAGCAGAACATAAGATACCAAAATATCACCAAATCAGATTATAGACTATGACACAATATCCTCAGAAGTATGTAAACTATAAGAAATGTATCACGTGCTCCTAAGTCATTATTTCATGATTCTCCTTTCCTATGAAGGGTCCCAGTCTCTGCTTGGATGATTATTGGATTTACATTTGTCTTGCTTGCTAAACTGTAAAGGCCCTGAGAGCCAAAACTAGTCTATTTTGATCATTGTCATCAACTCAGGTCCATGATAATATATCTGTCTGTTATTAGCAAGAATTCAATAATTATTTGTTGAATTAACTGACAAATCAATTTATCTAGTGGTGAACTCATATGGAAAAACTAAATCCTTGATTTATAACTACTTTTGTTTTTTTTAAGTGTCTTTATAGACCATTTAGTTCCCTCTTCATGAATTATTCAGAGACCATGAGTTCTCACTGTTTGCATTACATACATAATATTATTACACATGATACTAAATCCTTCATAAATCCTTTTGGTTAGTGTCAACAATTTCTATTGACTGGCAAAAATTTCTTTTAAACAACTATTAATTTACATACCCATTTTAAAAGTGATTTGTGTGTGTGTGTGTGTGTACATGTATACATGTTCATTTGTGCATGTATGTGAAGGAGTACACATATACATGTGTACACGAATATGGAGACCAGAAAGTGACATCAGGCATCTTCTCTATTTCTCTTGATCTAATTTTATGAGATAGGGCCTTTCTCTGATTGAGCAACATTATCAGGCCAGCAACCCCAGGGATCCTCTTACCTTCACCCCAGCATTAGGCTGACAGACATCTGCTGCCAAGTTCACCTTTTTACATAGGCACTGGGGATTGGAACTCATGTCCCTATGGTTCTGTGGCAAGCACTATACACTCATCTTAAGACCTCCTATATACTTGTATGCACTTTGTCTTAAATACTAGGAGTACAACAATAAATCAGATGAAATTGGCTTTTAGAAGGTGAAGTATTAAACCAAGATGGACACAGACTGAATTACAAGAGCTAAGCAAAGATGTAAAATAAGATTAGACAGCAAATAATGTAAGAGCAAAACGAGAGACATCTATTCAGATTGGAGGACATGAAAAAAGTCTAGATGACTTAGACTGATTTTTCAAGTATGAGCAAGGTATCAGAAAAACAAATGCAGGCACCAAAAAGGAGGAATATGAAAGAACTCCAAATGTAGAGGAAAAAAAGCAAGGGATACATGGGTCAGGAATCTTAAAGAGAAAGGCAGCTCCATTTGACTCAAGGCAAGTGTGTAAGTGAGGAGATGGTGATACAGAGGGAGAGCAAGGGAGCTGGAACTTGAGACATCATGTTAAGGAAACAAACCAATGGAGGCTGCCCTTGACTCCGAGTGAATGGGGACCTGACTGCAGTGCTGAGATTCAAAAGAATATGGAAGGGTGACACTGGCCATGAAGACAAACTTGGCTTCCACCATAAGGAGAGGAAGAAAAGGAAAGGCAGTGACTCTTAAAATCTAGAGCTAACCATGAAAAATAGAAACAGTGCATTAAGAAGAAAGAGAGAAATTATTGAAATGCTGTTCCCAAGTGACAGAGGCTACCTTTGGGTCAACACACTTACCACATGTTGGCTTGGTTGGAGTGATAGCTGTAATAGAGATGAAAAAGGAAAGAGGCAAATTACTGAAATGTTATTTTAAAAGGTATTTGCTGTGTTCATCTTTGAGAACCTGCCTCATAGACTTTCCATTTTAGGTTTCATACATAATGCAGTTTGCTTAATATCTTATTTTCCCCTCAAACATGCAGATATTATAAACCAATGAGCTAACTATAAATTGTCTTCATTAAAATACAAAATAAACAGAACTGTGACTGTCACAATATGTAGACTTTGGGGTATAGATCTGATGTCAGCTTGGTGACTGGATCAAATCTAAAAATTGCCAAAATAGTTTAAAAGTCTTCATTCAATTTGTTGGTCTCAAACTCCATTTCCTTAACTATAACCCCTATGAAGCAATGTTGTGGTTGTTGTTTTTCATCAAATGATGTTAATAGATAAAGACTGCTTTGCTCCCACGTTGAACCTCTATATTCTCCCTACACACAAGATCCAGAGTAGCTAAATTATCTTACAGCAATTTCCTTGTAAGATCATAATTACAATTGTAATTGTAATATATGAATGTAACTCAGTGGTTCTCAACCTTCCTAATGCTATGACCCTTTAATACAGCTCCTCATGTTGTGATGACCCCCAGCCATAAAAATCCTTTTTTTTGCTACTTCATAACTATAATTTTGCTGTTATGAATCATAAATATCTGATATTTCTGATGGTCTTAGGCGACTCCTGTGAAAGAGCCATTTAACCTCCAGGATGAGAACCACTGATTTAATGGAAAAGGTGGGAGTCTGAGTCCATGCAAGCAAAAGTATTTCTGCTAATCTTCTCAAAGTTGGAAGAATCTGGGGAGAATGGTGGGCTTGCCTGCACTGGCTTCCTGACCCTAAACAATGTCACTGCCACAGATCTTCCAGGGTACAGGCTTTGATAAAATTCCTCATCATACACTACATCTGCCCTTCAGAGAAATAAGTTCTAACAGACTTGGCTATTGCTTATGTGGGTTCTCATAAATGTCACAGGGGAGGCATGGAAATGATACTATATCCTAGTGGCCTCAGCTACTGCATCAGTGTCTAGATTCTGCTCTGTGACCATCAGAATTAGAACTTAAGGTTCCACTAAAAAGGCAGCCTGAAGTAGAGACAGCCAGAGAGCCTGTGAGGACATGCCCAGCCATGGCAGAGGTGTGCCTGCATGACTGAGGGTAAGGTTATCACCTATTGTGCTTGGAACGTCAGTGGTTGTAAGGCCCAGAGTGGATGATGCAGTGGTTATAAGGTTGCCACCTGTAAGGAAATGAACAAAAGGATAAAAGTCAATGAGTTTATTACCTTGAAGCTTGAGGAAAAAACTCTTTAGCAAAGATAAGTGATTCTTCCCGCATTTGAATTGATACTTTCCAAAATAACAAAGTGAGCCAAAGACTTATGCACAAATTGTTCCGATAACACACATTGCAAGTAATTGGAAATATTAGATCACAAATTAAAGGGCAAGTTATTTGCTCCTTAGTATAACTCTTACCTAGAAAAATAATTTTCCTCAAGAAAGCATTTTCTGTTGAATTACAGCTCTCTTTATTTTAGATACTAATGGGACCAATGGCTGCTTTTCTTACATCCATTTTATTAAACCTGTTGCATGTATAGTCTTCAAATCAATTTTGAAATTTATGAAATGAATTTAATAGGGTTTTTTTTTTTCACAGAAAGGAAATGAGTTACTTGTCCTAGATTGTCTAGAAAACTGAGGCAGATGGATTTGATCACAGAGCTACAGGCCATGAATGTAATATTATCTATTTCTTAGTCATGAACTTTACAATAATAGTAAAACTGCAATTATCCCCAAAAAGCTTCCTCATAAGTTTATTTTGCCTAATTTCTTATCAAGATGATTAAAAAGGATAGGAAATCTGAAAGTAGTATCTGGAATAAAATGAGAGTTACACTCAAGTTTGGAGTCTCCATAGCCTAAAACATATGCCACATAATGGCCACACCTGAGGAGATATCTGTGGTGCTGATGTTGGAGGTGCGTGTAGGTAAGGCAGCAGAGTTGTTGCGTGCAAGCATGAGGGTGTCTGCAGGAAGGGCTGTGTCTGCAGGAATGGTCCCCAATGTAGTCATCTCCTCTGATGCACCTGTAATCAGAAAGGTCACCAACACTGTCACTCCATCATGCCACATGCTGACATGGATGTGATTATGGAACTAAGGCAGAGCAATGAGCTATCTGGTATACCTACTACTGCAGCACACTATTTAGCCAAACACTAACTATAACCCAACCCATCCCATAGTCCTAATTACATAGACTGTGCTAGCAATATGAGAACTTGCTGAAAGATGAACTCAGAGGCAGACACCTGTACAGATCATGTACGAGTTGACAGAAAACGTAAAAACAAACAAACAAAAAAAAATTAGTTAGGGTCTTGAGAAACAGCTTGGACAGGCCAAGGAGGTCCAAACTCCCAGTCAAGTGCTGCCTTATGTGATATTAAAAGTATTTCAAAGAGAAGAGAAGGATGCTGTCTTGGAGATGCTAAGGCCATTTAAGGTTGCCCAGGAGGGAATATGGCCTAGCACCTGTTTAGAGTCTTAGGTGGCTATGCCACTTTGGGGAGGGAAGCCCTGTGTGCAGGTGCTGAGAGTAAATTCCCTGAAATTGAGCTAAATGGTCTCTGGCCTATTTGGCATCAGAGGCCCAGGCTTTTCCTGGGTATTGGATTCTGGTCAAATACAACATTTTACTAAGAAGGCTCCCATGCCAGGAAGATAACAAATTGGTTTTATATCAGCACACTGCCCATTAGTCTGATATAATCCCCTTATTTCCCAATTTTGGGCAGAGTGCCGAGCAATGTAGCTAAAAGAGTTGCATATCCTGCTTAGAAATCCACTGTCAGGCATCAGAACATTTCATGCCTGTTACATGTTTCCCTCATATATCACAGCCAGCATCAGCAATAAGCAAACCACGTTAGTCACCCATCAGGTGACTAGCTTTGTGCTAGCTGACATGGAGAAAGCAAAAGAAGTAGAGCTAGCTCCTCCTGGGGATCTTGTCTGGTGACTTCACTGTCAAGATCCCCCGGTTCAGTGTTATGAACTTAGCCTCACATTTGAGGTCAGTGTATGTGTGTTTTGGTGCACAGTGTTCTGTATCCTCAGTGGCCCATGGCTGTTATCTAAACCACTTTGCTAAGACTATGCCAAATCTCTCCCATTTGCAGATGGATTGAATCCATAAGTTATCACACATATGGTTTGAGAAGTGGAAATGAAGTTCCATGCAATTGAGTTTGCTTTTGGCCTGCTCTTCAAACGCCACTGAACGCTCCCAGCTGTAAGAAAACCATGGCGCAGAATGACTACACGGAGCATTCATTCACTAGTTCTAGAAAGAATGTAAGGATCCACAGTCATAGGGGAGAAGGAAGAGGTATGCAGGCAGCCTTTTCAAGCTTCATTTAGACACAAACTGGCCACCTGTGGAATCTCAAAAGCAGACGGTTCCTCCCACTAGCTTCGCACCTTATTTACTGCTTCTCCCTCTTTCTAGACACTTGTCCCTCCCAATCATATCTTGTGCCTCTGATGTTGAGAGACCCTGCTAAACTGTCTTCAGAATTTCTAGAGTCCCCCTTCATTTGAAAACTACATTTTCCTTACTAAGTAGGTAATCTCAGCCACCCACTTAAGAATCGCATTTTTCATTTTAATTATATGGATGGCATGGGACAGACCTTTTAATTAGTGAAATTAGCCAATGGGCCAAGAAGAATTATTTGCTCTTGGCAGAGCAGGTTGGTTTGTGTGGCAAGTAGCCCTCAGAGCGTGCTTCTATTCATGGCTTCTTTCCTTCTCTGCTTTCTATGTCTATGGATTTGCTAAAAAAAGGACCAGGTCCATTTTGCTCTGCTGGAGTAGTAGGATCAGATGAGGCCTCTCTTTGCCTTGTTTGAAGGTTGTAGACTGCCTGTGGTGGCTTTTAGGCCAAGGGAACAATATTAGTGTTTCAAAATAATAATTATCCTATGTGTGAATTTGACCTCTATGCTTGATTTATCCTGAAGCAAGACTCTTTGCTGCCAGCCAGCAGGCCTCTGTTATATGTCTAACTCGCTGCCAAGCACTCAGGCCACTGAGTGTATGTCTATGTAGGACATTATGGAATTATGGCCTGAGAAAGGACATCCTTAAATTTATCCCATATAAAGGAACACTTCGAAGTTATCTAGACTCTGGTTTGGGACAAGAAAGGAAAGAATATGTTGCCTTGTTTTAAGAAGAGGTAAGAAAAAGGAATCTTATCTGTATGGGAAATTTGTGTCTGCTTCTCCTTTTTCTCATTCCCTAAATGATAGACAATGACATTATGGTAATAAGTTTTCAGTGCCCTTTTATGGATAAGAAATATTTCATTCCTGACAGCTCTTTATTGGCTCAAGGTCTTATGGACTTACATACATTATTCTTTATTACTAGAGGATGAAGTCTTCACTAAACAACAACAACAACTGTAGAAACATAGAACATTGTGGTAGCCTCCGCCCGTGAGCATTACTTCATCTCTGTTAGAACATCTTTTGTCACCCGGTTTGCACCCTGAGGATAACTATAAAATTACTAATTCATCAGCGAGAAGTGTTCCACATTGAACAGGTGGCCACAGCTCCTCACGCCATTCTTAAAAAGGGAAGCGACCGTCAGTACTTTTCGTATTTGTGCATGTCTAAAGAGCGCGCAAACCTGGTGGGTCAGGCCTGCCCGGAGCAGGCATGAGTGTGGTGAGGTCAGCCTGGCTGCTGAGTGTCTGGGTGTCAGCTCCTCTGGCAGAGGACGTCTGCAAGTTGGGCTGCTGTGAAAGGTGAGGCAGCGGCGTGGTCAATGAAAAACCTGAGGTTAGAAAGCAAGACGGTTAGGTCAATCTCTGCTTCTCTTGGCAGTTTCAACTCTAAGACAACTACATGGAGCAAAATTGCCACCGTGTGACATGACCCAATTTATTAAGATCTTGAAGTTTCCTGGGCAGGAAAGTGGCTCCTGAGTTCTTGCTTACAAATTCCTCCCCGAGAAGACACACATGTCCAGCTTAGTTCTTTGACTTCATGATCCCTGAAAACTTACTGGATTCACCAACAACTCTACAGACTGAGACTAGGAGGAAAGGTGCCTTTACAGACAGAATATCAGAAAACTCTGAAATGCTAAAACATACGAAAGTCCTAAAGTGCTGCTTACAAAATCGTGAAGGAAGAACAGGAGAATGCACAGATGTGTATGACAGCCAAAATATATATGAAAAGATGCTTATCACTCTGAAATATTGAAGAAATGTAAAATCAACAGGAAGCATTTTAAACTGCCCTACTGGCAGTTTTAACAGACTGATAACATCCAGCATTGGAAAACTTGTGGAGATAGCCATGCATGCATGCTTACACACACATGCTCACACAGAAACAAATGCCAAGAACCTAGAGTATTGAAAGTCATGGTCAAAATGGTTTATTTAAAACACAAGATTGGAGAGGGTTAATTTTCATTGTTTAATATATAGTTAATATTGGTAAGTATGTATACATATATAAAAACATCATTCTATAGTTAAAAAATTCATATGCTGTCTTATAAAATAGCATTCCACACTCCAATGTGATGTGACCATGTGAATACTTATTGTAAGGATTTTCAAAACAGGACAATTTTGAATAATGTACACCATTAGAAAAATGAATATTTTCTAAGTATATCAGCAACTAAGAAAAACTTAATTACACCCAAAACTACTGATGAATCATAAATATAAATTATAAAATTTCCCTCAGCACACTATTGAAATATCACTCGATAGCAATACATACTACTGAAAAGAAAATATGCTCTTTTGTTTGAAAGAATAAGAAAATTTCCAAGCAAATTTCCACCATCAAGTTGTGGCAAGAAATATTTGATATTACTCATCCCTAACCCCAGTCCATCCCACCCTGAGCCTTTCCTGAGCTGATCTACCTGAAACTCTGTGGTTTGAATGTACTCAGGTAAAATGTGTGAATGAGGAGAGATGCTGCACATGCGTGCTCTGTAAATATGAAATGAGATTTAAAATGGAAAAGAGTGTGTCACCACATGTTCTACCCCACCCCAGTGGCCTTCGGCCTCATAATTACATGAGCGTCCAACAATCTGCTCTGAGGTGTACACAGGTTCTAAGAAACTGCTCTGCTGGTGGCATGGATAAAAACGAGCTGTGAAGTCTTGAGTTTACTAAAAGAATTTCTCACTTGATGGCCTGCTTCCTTACTAACCGACAGTCATTCTCAGCATTATACGTGAAATGTCTGCCTTGGTGCTGCATAGGCTTGTTACTTTTTTTTTTTTTTTTTTTTTTTTTTTTTTGAGCTGAGCACTCTACCACTGAGCTAAATCCCCAACCCAACTTGTTACTTTTTTAGACCAAGATAAATGGTTCTCTTAAGCAGTAGACTCACTCAGTGTCTTATAAAATGTGTTTGGGAAGCTGTTTGCCTAAGAAAACTGAATCAAGGACGTGATTTCAAAAATGTGTGCACAGCTTCGTGTTAGCAGATGATGTCCTGACTGGGCCAGCAAATCTAGAGTCGAACAAAAGAAGAACCCAAATCCCTGACATATTCAGGTTGGAGGGAATTGCCCCAAGCCTCCCTGGAAAAACAACGCCCACTTGTTCTTCGGTTCACTGTAAACATAGCGGCATTACCTTAGATTCCACTACTAGATTTCACAGTTCTGTTTCTCTCTTTGTAAGAACTGAAGTAATTCAAATATCACTGGGAAAAAAATTGTACATCCCAAAACTGAATCCTCAGTTCTGAGTAGATTGTTAAAAAACGGTTACCTATCTTCTGCGTTTCTGATAATGTGAACTTGGGATGGAATTAAGGAATGGGAGTATCCTACTTCAGGGCAGCTACAAGGAAGTTCAGAGGTGGCAAAACTCTGCCAGGGAGAACTGTGCCTGTTCAGGGCAGCAGCAGGAGCCTACAGGCAGTCCCTCCCCTGGTTTTACTTCTAGGATCTTCCCACACCTGCTTTCCATCTAAGGTATCGTGTCTGTGCTGTTTCCACTCAGCAACCTCTACAGATGCCTGCAGCCACCCTCGCTTCATTTACCTGAAGAAAACGAAATGCTTAGAAACAGCTTGCACTACTTAAAATTTAAAAATTTGATCACCCTAGAAAGTTTTTAAGAGGCAAATTCACCCCCACTATTATTTTGGTTGGGAATGTCTGTGTGGCAACCTTCATCGTTAAGAATACCAATCTTATCCAAGTTTCTGGGGAGACCTGGGTTGAATGGTCACCTGAAAGATAGATGGTCTCTGAGGAGTCATTTTCTCTTTCAGAGATGCTTGAGGGTGTGAATTCAGTGGTGCGAGCAGGTAAAGGGCCACTTTGAGACAGAGGAAGGGCCTTCTCTGTTGTGTCCGGTCCTGTTATGTTAATGGGTGATGGAAGAGAACAAACATGTAAATTGGGTCCCAAAATTCCCATTAATATGCATGTACTAACTTTCCAACCCTATACAAAGATGCCATATGTGATATATAGTGCACACACACACACACACACACACTCTCTCTCTCTCTCTCTCTCTCACACACACACACACACACACACACACACACACACACATCACCATATATGGCTATAGATTTTAATTATGGATACATATATAGATAGTCATTATGTAACTAGAGTTAAAAACAAAAATGAGGAAATGGACTCAAAAGGAACTCTCTTTAGCTCTCTTCGAATTTACTTGTAGGGTAAGTACTCAAAGCATCTTGATTCAGAAGAGTGAAACCCAGTGAGTGGTAAGATGTTTAGTGGAAATCTGGAAACACTTACAGATGATAAGCAATAGAGGAGAAGGATAAAGCCAGAAATGAAGTGTTGGAAGAGTTAGGATTCCAAATGATTAAAAAAAAAAAGGAAAGGAAGGAAGGAAAGAAGGGAGGGAGGGAGAGAAGGAGGGAAGGAGGAGGGAGGGAAGGAGGAGGGAGGGGGAGGGAGGGGTGAAAAGTCTAGATAGGACATGCCTGCAACCCCATCTTTCAAAAGGCTATGTATGGCAAGGGATTGCAAATCCTATACCAGCTTGAACTATATAAACAGTTCCTGTCTAAAAAGAAAATTTGTATATGTGCTGATTCAAAAAATAAATAAATCAACCAAATGAAAATAAGGAAGAGAGTTATGCGAGTAAAACATAGGAAACAAAATTCACAAGCAGAACTAGGAACAACTTACTTTTATGAAAATACCAAAATGTGTTTGACTTTGTAATCAGAGATGTACGGTACAGAAATAACATTGTTCTACCTCACTGTTTTAAAGGAATGATGTGGTGGGAAGTCATGAAAGACAAACACACTCATGGAAAGTGCTGTCTGCAGAGGAATTAGTGCAATGGGGTAAATCTAGCACTTCTCTGTTTTCCTTTATTTAAAATGTATTTCTTTTGTAAAAAAAAAATGCATCAAATTCCGTTTTTAAAAATATCATATGCTCTTTGGATTTGTAGGGATTCATTTTTTTCCTAAATATTCCATGGTTAACATGTATTAACCTCTTTGAATAGTAAAATGTGCACTCTTTAAATATCAAAACTGAGTGTGCTTGAACTAGAGTGTCACGATTCTAACCCAATTGTCTTTCCTCCACTATACACTGAGTAAAAGGAAGAGAGGATTAGATAAAAAGAAAAGAGAAAGTGCAGAGCAGAAAGAGGAGTAGGGAGAGAGGGGAGGAGGAAGGAGAGATCTGAAGTCCCGTCCAGTCATTGTTAACTCACTGTCATCTTTACTGATGACAATTTGTGATTGGGGGTTATATCAACTCTAGTAATGGAAGGGGTGCCATAGGGAATGTTGCAGCAAGACCTCTTCTCTTCCAGTAAAGCGAATTCAGTCCTTGGTATATGAAGAAGAGTGTTCAGAGAAGTCACTCCATGTAGAAGCATTAATGTCTTTTCACACACTTAAATTCAAGTTTCACAAGTAGAATTTACAATTGTAAATTTGCCAATTCCATATTGTTCCCTAATTCTCACTTTGAACATTCTGTACTTTGCATCAATTATCTTCCTGTTGGTTATATTTGAGGGGAGGTACCATTCTCCTTTGCATTATGGGTCACAATTCTAACTTACTTACCTTCACCCCAATCTGCTTATTAGGACAGTTAGTGAAGAAACAATGAAACTCTGAACAGGGTAAGGAGTAGACTAAGGTCCTATCCTATACCCATACCTGTTCCGCAACAATGTCTCATCTATGTGGCTGAGAGTGACTTAATGTTTTGTGAAGGAAAATGTAAAATTTCATTTAAGAAGTTGGCATGAACCAACCAGAACCTGCTATACAGAGAGTGCTTTATGAAACCTCTCTCCCACACAATGAAACTATAAAATTCTATTATTAGACACTGGAAAATAAAAGAATATGCTTCTATGTTTAGCTTGAGAGTGGGATTTGTTAGTCTTTGTGTAGTGTTTTAGCATTCAGAATAAACTTACATTTAATGAAAAATAATTCCAATAATAATCCAATTTTAGACTATGTCAGATTTGTTCCACTTGAAATGTGCATTTAAATTATTTAAGCAGTCATATTTTATGGTTTCACTTACCTTCTTAAGACATGCTGTCAACCACATGATTAGTCAGGAAACAAATATTTATAGCAACATGTAAGGAATTCAGTTTCTTTTTAACCACCTACAAGTCAATTCTTCTGTGATTTGGGCTTTAATTAATTTTAATGTACTGGCAACATCACCATCACTTAAATTTACTTTTCTCAAAACTCAGAAACTTTTAGAGAAAATAAATCGAATTATAGTAGGAAATTTTTCAAACAATTAATATAAAATATCTTAATATTACACAGATATCCAAGCATAACTGGGAGAAGGGCTAATTACTCTTGAAAATATTATAAAGTTTTTTTTACCTATAAGAGAACAAATATTAAATTCTTTAATGTAAATAAATTCTAGATTAAATTAATTTATAAAATATATTGGTCCTTAAATAAATGTGAAATTGTTTTTAGGCTTCCCTCTACTTCCTTAATTCAATTCTTTTTTATTGAAAATAATTTTTATACAATATATTCTGATCACAGTTTCTTCTCCATATTCAAATCTTAACTAATATTGATTTATACAGTTTTTTTACGTTTATTTACAATTGTTAAATTTTTAAGGGGATTAGAAGTTTGCTATGTCATTTATTGTCAATTTTAAATAATGTTAAAGGTTAATTAAACACAATAATATTTATATAATTTAAATGTATGTTCAAATAGTTACTAAACTTTATATTAGAAAGAATTATAAGAACATGTGAAAGTCAGGAACTATATAGTATTATTAACTTTCTTCTTCAAACTTACTTCCTTACCAAATAAATAAAAAAATTATATCTATATTAAATACATGATGGTTGTAACAAAAATCAAATATTAAAGGTTAAATATTAATTCTTACCATTACTGGATATAGTAGCTTGCCCTGAAAAAAAATAAAATTAAATAAATTTTTAGAAAGTTTCAGATTTAAAGCATGCATGCAATTATACATCATAGATGCATATTTATTTTCAGCACATTTTGTCTCAATGAATCCAAGTTCTCATTTTACTTTTTTCTGGTAGTGTTTTGCTGTTCTGAAGACAGCTACATGCTGACCTAATGTATTTGATGTGTGGTCCTAAAGGCATAAGAATGTGGGAGTGTTCTCACAGTTTGGAGTCAAGTCAGTAGAGTGACGTCTTTGAGTGGCGGTCTAAGGGAAAATTTTTGAACTTTGAGTCAATATTTGTAAGACAGAAAGTAAACACAAGGCGAAGGTAAGCTAGAGGCAGGAAAAGGCAAAGATTACAGGAAGTGCAATAGAGAATAATGGAAGTGACATTGGGGGAATAAGTGAGGGACAAGAGCATCCGTGACACTCTTAGGGAGAAGCCCCCGGGACTCTGTGCATGTTCAGAAAAGAGACGGAAGTGACACAGAGGAAGGGGGTCAAACAGGTGTTTCTACACATTACCGAATTGCTGAAGATAGAGTATGGACATTTTCATTGAATTAAAAAGGAAAGAAAACTCAAGTGAAAGAGGAAAGTTTGATGAGCTGATGGTTTTATGGGAAATCCTTCAGAACTATCTACTTGGAGAGCACACGGCTCATGCTGCCAGCGGCTGAAGCACACAGATGGACTCTGTAGCTTTGGATATGTTGAAACAGATTCCCAAACAAAAGTCCAAGACAGAAAGCAGGGTTTAAGTAAATGACGAGGAGAAGGCCAGCTAAGATGACAGAGTACTCCCCATAAGAGGAAAGATGTGAACAGAGACTGTTTCGGAAAAGGTTTTTCTGAAACAGTGAGGCAATGAAACAGTTCAGATGGGTCTGTCACGAGTTCACACACTTGGTACAGGGAAGCTGTGTGCATGAGATGGGAGCAGGGTCTAGTCCAGTGAAATGAGAGGCTTCATCACCTTCTTACAAGGTGGCTACCAGAAACAGAAGGAGGTTATTTTCTAAGAAGAAAAGCAACACTCTGAAAAATAAGCAATCTTCAAGAGGAAGAAGGGATTGCTTAGTAATTAAGGCAGCTTCCTGTCAAGAGGTTTTTCTTTTTTAAGTAGAATAAATCTGAGAAATTCTTCTCCCCTCAGAAGTGCCATCAAAGGTGTGTACTTGTTTTATATACATGTGTCTAAGTGTTTATTCATATGTATGTCCAGATAAAAGCTGATAGATGAAACTACATCTGTTTCTTTATGTCTTCTAATTTTCTCTTTATCATCCATACTGAAGTACTATCATGCATTGCTTATCAATGGGCGTATCTTTTGAGCCACACACAATGAGATGATTTTGCCACTATGCTAATATCATAGAGTATATTTTCATAATTAAAAATGGCTATAATGTCACTGGGTTGTAATTAAGGTCCATCCATGACTGAGACATTGCCATGTGACTTATGACTATATTGTTTTGAAAATACATTGTAGACTGAAGTTTCTCAGTCCTGCCTGGTCCCACCTGGGCAGCAGCCATTTTTATAAAATAATCACTTAGAGGCTTGATATTAATTACAGACTGTTTGGTCTATTGCTCTGGCTTATTGCTAACTAGCTGTTACATCTTAAATTAACCCATTTCTATTCATCTATGTATTGCCACATATCTTGTGGCTTTAACTCTGTTCTATTACATCTTACCCCCCTCACGCCCCCACAGCTCCTAGTGGCTTCCTTGACCCCACGTTTCTTCTCCCTCTGTCTCTGCTTGGATTCCCACCTGGCTCTAATCCTGCCTTACCATAGGTCAAAGCAGCTTTAGTTATTAACCAATGGGAACAACACATATTCACAGCTTACAGAAAGACCATTCCACCACAACAATTATTTGAAAGACTGTTCCAGTTCTTGTCTTGTCAGCTTGGACCCTCTATTCCATCTAATTTTATGACTTTTATGTCCCTCTTAAAGGCGTTCCTGTCCTCTGATCCATTCTATTAACTTCTTAGAATTATGTTGCTTTGCAAACCAGATAATAAGAAGAAACAAAGTATTAATACATCAGTAACTAATGGCCCACATTTTAAATATGATGAAAAATAACCTGTAGTCATTGTGAAGAATATAGGCTATCAGAAAGTTTAAAATATTCAAGTTGGCTTGAATGTATGAAACCATAACAAACAGAATCCTATCCTTCTCTTGTGAGATATATATATCAAACTTTTCAATGTCTAAAAATAGCTTGATACACCTATTCTCAATATCAGCATGTGGTTCCTTGGAATTTCATTTCATTTTATTCATTTAAGTTTAGGAAGTAATTCTTGTTTTGTTGTTTTGCTGTTAGAAGTGAGAGTCAACCATGATAAAGGCATGATTCTCACCCTGAAAAGCCAAGAATTCAAAGGACAATGCATTCAATAGTCTGCAAAGACATTTAAATAATATATGTTCCTTACTTAGTTCAATAATTAACAGTTGGCAAGAACTGTATAGTATAACAAAGAACAAAAGAATGAGAAGCTACTGAGATGGGGTATGTATTATCTACTATGTAATCACCAGCAGAGAAATTCTTAAATGACTTTAAACATGGAGTAAACATGAAGGAGAGGCCAAACCCATCTGGTGACAGTCTTCAGGCATGAGCTCAAGAGTAGACATTGCAGTCCCTGACAGGGGCTGAGTGTTTGTCTGAAGGTGACCAAAACCACAGGATCAATGAATTCAGAGAAAAAAACAAATAATAACTCTGGTCACAGAGGAAAGCAGAATTTTAGAGTAGGTTGTACTAGTCCATCACTCATTTTGGAGACCGTTCTGCTTCATGGTACTAATTTATTAGCTTGGTGCCACCAAATGTGTAACACAAAGACAAAGCATTATAAAAGACTATAACCTTACAACTTATCGTATGTAAATAATAAAAAGCTAACAATGAATTGCAGGATAGGCACGTTTGTATGTATGGTGGAGTAGTGCATGCATGTGTTCATGTGTGCATAGGGACAGCTGTGTGGATGTGTGAGTGGAAGCCAGTAGTCAATGCCAGGTGCTTTCTGTAGTCATTCCCATCTAAGGTTTGGAGACAGGGTCTCCCACTGAACTTACTAGTCATTGAACCAGCTCCCTACAGAGCCTGCTTTTTCTGCCTTTCCAGCACTGGGCTCAAAGGTGAGTGCCACAGCACACAGCGTGTTTGTTTTTCTGTTTAACACAGCTGCTGTGAATCTGGACTCAAGTCTTTATGCTTGCCCAGTCCCGCAAATTCATGACTGAGTCATCTCTCCAGCCCCGGTGCCTTTGTTTTTAACAAAGGCCATCAAGTACCAGAGTGTACTGGCTAGAAATAATTTCCTTGTGCCACACTCATGGGAAGTGTCTCAAAAAGTGAATTCCACTCAACCTAATCTCCTATAACATTAGTTTAGTGAACAATTGGTAACAGACACAAATAGCCAAAAGCGTCACATCACACTAAGCCCTGGAGCTGTGAGATGCATTCTGAAACTTGGTCATAGGTTAACATCTATGTTTCTGATCTAGCTGTAGTTTGATATTCATTGTCTCATAAATCCTTTCATCTTTAGTAAGATGTATTTTAACATACTTGGAAAACTCCTATTTAAAGTTAGATCACACTTTCATTGCTCCTCCGTTGATGGGTACTGTCTTCATAAAGTCCTCTCGAGTCGATAGCACATTTTCATTTACACCCACTGATGCAATGTTAAGTTTCTCCATTGCAAAACCTTAGTAAAATAGTGCCACTTGCCTTTTATTTTTAAAATATTACGTACAGACACAGAAACACACAGACATAGGCATACATATTTAGAACAAAATTCCAGTACTTAAGAACTACTGTTTAGAGTCAATGTAAGACCAAAATTACTTGTTTTGGTCAGAAAATCTTCCCAAGTGGATTTAAGTAAAAGTAGCACTCTTATTCAACATGATACACAGAATGAAAAAAATTAAACTGTCCAAAAAATCTTTTAGAATAACTCTAAATGAGTATTTTTTGAATAAGAAACTGCTCCAAAGTATAAACCAATCACTTTAAGAAACTATGAATGCCCCTAAGCAGTACACATTCAAAGTATGTATGAATGTTCCCAGGTATTCCCACGTCAAAAGAAAAACACAAAGCAAAAACAATACGAGTCTTAAAGAAGGAATGCCATTAAGTTGCCCTACAAAAATAGCCTAGTTATAAAGCTATTATCTGAAGGCCATGCATGGGCCATTTCAGACCTTTTGAATATAATAACAGCTACCTCTTCACATAATTATTCATAGGAGCTGTGCTAGCTACTAAATATGTACAACAGTTTGAGATATTTCTATCATGTTACTGGAATTCTTTTTAAACTGACAAGAAACAATTGTCTATTTTATTTCCTATCCTTTCGTTACTGGATTACCATGAAAATTATAAATAGATGCAACCTTCCAGGATCCTTATTGTTACACAGACAGATCTGAAATTATTGGGTTTATGGGACATTTAGTTAGTACATGGCCTTCCCATTGGACTGATTACAGGGTCACAGATTAACCATCTGGGGCCATGCAGAACTAGTGAGTCAAGGTATCAATCTGATTTGTTCCCTACTAGATGGCACTCTCTACCCTAGCCTCTGTAACCTGAAAGCAAGCGTCTATTGTCCATACATCTGGTATTAGACACAAAACCTTTGCATAGCATCTCATGGCCAGTGCAACTAGTAAAATGTGTTAGTAAAAATGGCATCATATGTATAGGAACATAATTTGGAAGAAATAAAAATCGCTGAAGAAAAATACAATATAAATTAAAACAGTACAAGTGACAATTAAGAGAAAAAAGTCACTTTTCTAAAGCTATGAATTTCATGGGTTTTTTTTCTAAAGTCTATAAACCTACCAAGTACATAAAATAAAAAACAAACAAACAAAACAGCATTCTACTCAGTGTTTTTAATGTGTTACAGAATGTTTTACTGTTCCTCTTACACAACTTTCCTGCATTTTTTTCTTTAGTAACATTTCAGTAGATGGCACCAGAGCACCAGAAATCTGTAAATCATCCACCTGGTGAGTGTTGCCCCATTATAATCCTGTTGTGAATTACCAGTGGAATTGACTAGATACATTAAACACGTGAGCATGAAGATGAGAGAGCCCTTGATCTTCAAAGCTGTGTTATTCTAACACGTGTATTGTTAACTGGATTTACCTTTCCCAATATGTTTCTTTTACAACTCGAAATGTTTAAATGATTGCAAATCAAAGTTACCTTGAAGTCACACCCCTAAGTCTGCCATCAGAGATTTAAGGAAAGTAGGAATCCATTGGAGTGGAAATGACATTTCAAAGGATGTGCTTGGGCTTTAAACAGCACCCATGCCACCACTACCTCCTTTCCAAAACAAAAAAGAAAGACAGAGAACCCCACGGAATACCCTTTGTGAGGGGATTTAAGCCTGTCTGCTGTGCACAGACAGGAGAGTGAAGCAGAATGGATGACATAAACACTTACTCTGAGTACTAGTCTAAAAGGCATTGCGGGGTTTTGAAGATTCGGAATGTGTATCCCTCCATGATTACAAAGGCCATACAAAAGTGTGACCAGTAGATAGAAACAAAAGCAGAGAACTAGCTAGAACAGTTTGCATACTTTCACCTCTTAGCATGACAGGACAATGCCGATAGACATAAATAAAAATAAAGGATTATATCTACTCTATAAATGAGGTATATGATCCAGTCTGTAATGACAACCAAGTTAGGACTAAGATTACATAAACTGTGGAATGGTAGCATAAGCATGTAATCCCCCAGTTACTCCAGAGGTTACAGCAAGAGTCACATTTCGAAGCCAGACTAGGCTGCAGATTGAATCCAAGGCCTGCCTGGCCAATGTAGCGAGATTGTGTCTCAGAAAAAAAAAAAAAAAGAAAGAAAGAAAGAATAAAAGAAAGTAAAGTAAAAGTAACCAGGGTGAGAGTTCTGGGGCTACTGCTCAGTAGAAAGCATTAGCCTAGCATGTGAGAACCCCTGGGTTCCATCTCCAGTACTACCAAAAAAAAAAAAAGAAAGAAAGAAAGAAAGAAAGAAAGAAAGAAAGAAAGAAAGAAAGAAAGGCAGTAGACTTTCCTGCTTCCAGCCACTCCTCAGTAAGTGAACACAGACAGTAAACAATTCACTGAAATCCTATTACAATCAGACACTGTCAACATCGCTTTCCCAACAGTTGTTTTTAATTTTATCACCCCAAGAAGCCATGCAAGTCAGCAATTCTTTTCTGTATTTCATAGGGAATTAAACAGAGAACAACAGTGGCTTGCTCACAGTCATATGATGGCATATTAGGTTTGAAGTTGTGTGTGTTTAAAAATAATAGTCCTCATTCTTTTTGCCAGCTTTATGTCAAAACATTGGTGGTGTTTGCATTGTACCTTGAGTCTTTTGAGTAAGCGAAAGGCCATCTATCTCTAGAAAGTAATTCCAGCGATTTATACTCACAGGCCAGAAGACCCCACCGGTGTCTATTGAGATGGAGACCAGGTGGTGAGAAGGAACACTAAGACCCAGAGAGCAAATGCCTTTCTGATGCCATTCAATCTCATCAGTAGCTATGAATTTACTGAACTAAGCTGAACCAAGGCTCAGAGGATTTCAACATATATTTGTTGGCTTCACTCATTAATGCACCAGACATTAAAGGAATGCAAGACTGATGGATAACAGGGCAACTCAGGACAAACAGAAGCAACACAAGGAGCAGGAGAAATTGGAACCAAAATACCTCACAACCTCAGAACTGGGATGCACTGTGTCTGGAAACAAGGAGCAGGAGATGAAAAGAGCAGGCATTCAAAATTAAAACAAGGATTAAAGAGACATGCTCTAAAACATTTTTGGAAGGCACACAATATAATTAATACATCATTCACAAGTGGCAAAATAACTCCTTCAAGTTGATAACAGAGAAACAAGAGTCAAGGTTGGGAAATAAGATGGGGACAAAGAGTAGTGATCCTGCTGACTGTAGGCTCTACAGTGCAATTAAACCTTCAACCCTCGATTCCACACTATTCTGAAATCATAAATTACAAATAAGGAAAGTGTCAGTATGTAAAACGCTATTGAGGACTAAACCAGAAAATCTTTAATGAATGAAGGCACTTTAAAATCAGATGATTCGTTGTTTTATTTTTTCAATAAGGGAATCATGTCTACTTCTTCCAAATCCAGAGAATTATCACAAGCTACGTGTGATTATATATGACGGTGTGTAACACACGCATAATACTTTAAAAACATGTGCTTTTCAATGTTTTGTATTTGTCTAAATGTATCTTGTTATCAATTTCAATTAAGTTAATTAACTAAGTAAGCAACAGAAAGTTAGGAAAGACTGGAAAGTGGGGCGCAGTGGCACACAGTGAAACCCTCACAACTGGGAGAGTAAAGCAAGAGGGAGTGGGGCTCAAGACTGTCCTTAGATCATAACAGCAAACTCCAGACAAGCCTGGCCTCCACGGGACTCTCAATGAACAAAAATAAAATAAATAAATCCAGGAGCCGTGAAAGAAAAAAAATGGTTCTCTTTTTATTTTCTCGTCTTATAACGCAAGTCTACAATTTTAAGGGAAACAACAAAGATGGTCACTTCCTATGCACTAGTGGCAATAACAATGTGTAATGATGGCAACATGAGGGTCTTTGAACTTGATGCACATGTTTTAAAAATGGCCCATGTTCTAAATGTTGAGAGTTAAGGCAGGAGAATAATGCATTTGAGGCCATCATGGGCTAAGGTAAGACCCTTTCTCAAAAACCATGATCATCTCAGTGCCTTATTCAGCCATCAGCAGAGAAGCCTCCTTCTTTAGCAGATGGGAACAAATGCAGAAATCCACAGGCAGGTATTAAGCAGAGAGAGATTGGAACACACAGCCCTCAATGGGATGTCTCCATCAATTCCTGCCTGCCTCAGAGCTCAGGGAACCCCAAAGAAGTGGATGTGGAAAGAGTACAAGAGCCAGAGGGGATGGAGCACACCAGGGAACAAGGCCCTCCACATCAACTGAGCAGAGCTCATATGAGTTCACAGAAACTGAAGCAGCAAACATAGGGCCTAAACAGGTCTGTACCAGGTTCTCAACCTATATATTATAGCTTCCAGTTTAGTGTTTTCATGGGATCTTGAGTGTGGGAGAGTGTGTTTGAGTATGGGAGTGTGTTTCTGATTCTCGTGCCTTCTCTTGGACTCTTTCCCTTCTGTTGGTTTTCCTTGTCCAACTTCGATGTGGTATTTTTTGTTTGTATTTTATGTTGTCATGTTTTGTTGTTATCTCTTAGAAGCCTGTTCTTTTCTAATGAGAGACAGAAAGGGAGTGGATCAAGATTGGAAGGGAGGTGGGGAGGAGCTAGGAGGAGTAGAGGAAGGGGAAACTGTAATCAGGACATATTGTATGAGAAAAGAATCTATTTTTATAAAAGGGAAAACACTTTTTTTAATAAAACATCATCGGTCGGGCGGTGGTGGCACTCGGGAGGCAGAGCCAGGTGGATCTCTGTGAGTTCGAGGCCAGCCTGGTCTATGAAGTGAGTTCCAGGAAAGGCGCAAAGCTACACAGAGAAACCCTGTATTGAAAAACCAAAAACATAAAAAATAAAAAAATCATCATCATCACCATCTCCCCAAAGTGTCCATCATTCCTCTGACA